>NC_141810.1:16106861-16309361 GCF_057944985.1 Cucurbita pepo subsp. pepo | reverse complement strand
CAGCCTCTTATTCAACCCCACGATTCTGGACTTCACCGCCTCTCGTTCTACGACTTGTGTGGCTGTGCTGGTTGTGATTGCTGGGGGATTATCATTGGCGCGCCGAGGTTCAGCGGCTATGTCTTCAATTCCTTTTCCTTCTTCCTTCTCCACTTTTAATCTCTCAAACATTACCTGCACAGGAATAAATACACAATAACAGGGAATTAGTACAAAACTAAAAAAACTCAAGGTGGAGCAGCGGTCAGAAGATACCTTGGTGGCTTGGGGCTCCATGTAGAGAGAATTGGCAAAAATCATCAAAAGTGCAGCCACAAGTACATATCCTTGGACCACTTCAGCATTTTTCGGAATTGGGAACATCCATTTTGTGCGGCTGAATAGATGCCCGAATAGGGCCATCCCAATGCTGGAAGCCATGGCCCTAAAATACAGGGGATATATCTTGCTCTGTACCACTGCCAACTGCTGCCTTGGCAACGCACTCGCCAGCACATAGCTAGAGATGAAGGTAGTCCACACGCCCATTCCCAAAGCCATACCAAATCCCAACAGACTCAACACATCCATCGCCGCTTTCCACGACTCTAACGACCTCAAGTACCTAAAGGAATCATTTACTAGCTTTAATCCTCCATCAGGAATACCCATCAGATTCTCCTTGACCTTGTTTCCACCAGTTTTAATCTTCTCCGCAGTTTGTCTTGCTTCTCTCCCTTTCTCCATTGCACCCTCTTTCAAGTCACGTGCTTTACCTTCCTTCAATACATTCTTTGCACCCTCTTTCAAGTCACGTGCTTTCTCCAAAACCGTCTCTTTCGTTTTCTCCAGGAACTCGTCGGCATCCTCTCTGGCTTTCTCAACCGACTCCCTCAATCGATGCCCTTTCTCTGAGAACGACGTTCCCACGTGGTGAGATTTGTCTGAAACTGTCTCTTTGGCTTCATCGAAAGCACCAGCAACAGCCTCTCCAACGTCGTGGGCCTCCTGCGCCGTCTCCGAAACCATTACTTTAGCCTTCCCCACAGCACTGGCTATCTTATGCTTACATTTGCCCAAGGCATCGCAAATAAGATCTCTGGTGCGGTGCCTTCCGGAGTCTTCGTTGGGGATCCCAATATTTAAACTATCATGTAGTGGGTTGCTAGGGGAGGCATCTTTGGTGGGTTCGGAAGAGATGGAAACCTTAGTATTGTGTTGACCTTGGTCGCCATACTCGACCACAACCACTCGGTGACCTTCTTTAACAATAACATCCTGCTCGTGATCTTGCCGGGACGCCGGGGAAGGAGACCAGAGTCCCGCTGCAGTTAAAGAAGTAATGACGAGACACAAAGCGAATAGGTTGGTCATGATGATTTAGTTGAAGGTGTCGAAAAGAAGTAGCAGACATTTATTTATTAAGCAACCAGGAAGATAGTGCACAGCCAGAAGTGACACGTAGTACATATAGAAGGACAGATGTTTCGACAATGTATCTCAACGTGTGCAATTGAAGTAAGAACAAAACTTGGTTGCTTTGGTTTCTGCTGCCTGTCACGTGTCCCACTAATTTTATTTGTTTTTTACCTTTCCATAAAATGGAAGGGGAAAGAAAGCCATCTTCTCCCTCCTTTCAAGCTCTGTGGCTTATCGATTCTCTCCTCAGAATGGAAAATGGGCCAAAGAACTGACAGCCGTGGCTAAGGCAGAAGCATTTCCGGCGTGCCTAGACAGACTAACTAACCTAACTCACGTCCGAGACACAACGGCGAAGTACTTGCCATGCAACATATTTTAAGAAGTAATGGAAGAAGGGAGGAGAAGAGACGTGGGCAGCGTGCATAGGACCCAAATCTGAAGACCAAAACTAGAGAAGATGAAGGAATGACAGTATTAATGGGTAAGGTGAATACTTTCTTAGACGTGGACATGCATCATTTTAAATATTAGGAAGAGAATTTCATTCTCCAGACCTCAATTTATGAACCATGATTTTTTGTGTAGTTCAAAACCGAAGCATGTTTCTATTTGGAAGGCTTTTACGGTTTCTTTAAATTTTGAAAGGACTTAACGCATGAATTTGATAGCCATTCCAGTGTAATATTATTTAAAAAGCCATGTCATTACATATGCAAATGTCAACCCAGTTGATCCTATTTGAGAAACACAACCACATTTTTACATTGTATCTCGGTTTTCACCTTAACTCCTACTTCGTTTATTCGCAAAATGTTTGAAGAACATGCACACAAGCTACTCATAATTGGTAATGCAAATGGGTTTTTTCATTCTCAACTTATATCCTTTGAAGTTTCTCTTCTCCAATGATCCATCTAGTCAACCAACTAGGATCTTCGGCAAAGTACTTGCACGATGAAGGTATGATGCCAAGATCTACACCAACTTCATCATACTCCTCCAAAGCCGCCTCCATGTCTTCATCTATAGAAGCATTATCCATAACATCAATCGCACCCATGCGTAAAAGATCAGCATAGTGCTTCTCCCTTTCAGGATCATTCTGGAAAGAAATCATGGCAGGGCCCTGTAGATCAAAATTCCAAAGCATGTCAATTTCGCAATCACCCCATTTATCCACATTAAATCTAAGTTACTCAAATTAGATTTCAAGGATCAATCCAAATAGCCCAACTAAATAAAAAAAAAAAAAAATAAAAAAAAATAAAAAAAAAAAAAAGAAATGATGAAGAGTTATTGTATCTGAAAAAGCAGAGGGTTCTACCTCTGATTTGTGTTGGTTGGTTAATATTTTGCAATAGAACAGTATGGAATACCTTACAAACTCAAACAGTCAGAGCATACTTGATATATTATCAAAGTATTTCTTAGCAAATAAATCACTTGGAGAGGGAAATCATTGCGCTCAGAGAGTTTCATTAGCAAGTTTGCTAGGAAGACAATTGTCAAAAAGAGGACAACTTCTGCCTTTTTTTGTTAAATATATTTGTCATACTTCAATAAATAGCATCTCTCACGATTATGCAACTATAAAATGAGAAAAAAATAATGAAAGAAAAAAAAAGAAGAAGATTAAGAACAAATTTCAAACGGCATATCATGGTAGCCAAATGAATACATGTCAAACTATAACTGCTCATTTGAATATGAATTCAACAAGCCTGAGTACGGAATCCGATTACCTCACATAACTCAGAATAGTGTGTATATATTTCACTGCTTTCATCTTGATCACCAAGTAGAGTACCCCCATACCAACCATTGGCTTCTTCAATTGATGTCATTGCAAGGTACCTTGACATCACCAAGTAATAACAATATAATTATAACCTGAAAGCACTTTTAAATAAATATTTAACAACCACATAGGGATAGAGAAGATTTCTGACTTGAAGATTGTACCTGCCATTGATTAGAGAGAGAATTATTGTACTATGCACAGAAGTTCAACCTTAAATAATAGGTGACGAGAATACATTGGATGGTTAACAAACAGAAATTAAATTGTTTTATTCCTCTTTTTATATGATAAAGAAATAAAACTATTTTCCAGATCCATGAACTACACCTATCAACTTCATTGGGTGCCGTAGGGATTGGAAGTAAACAAGTGGAAAGCGATGCTGGCGGTAATTGATCCACATGCCATGGCAGCCTCCGGTAAGATACTGCATATAGCCACTTTCTGAACATACCTTTAAAAGCAAAATTACTCTTTGGTGCACCAGGCGAAAGATTTCTATAATTATAATTTTTTTAAGTGACAGGTACCAATATAGGAAGTCCTCTGGCCTATTGGTGAACCTCTATACTTCCTTAAGGGACCAGAGGCTCGGGCATTTGGAACCTAAAGCAAAATAATTAGGCACATTTTCCCTAAATTTCATTAGATTTCGATGATTTAATCAAAACTAGATTTTCATCCGATCTCAAGATATCACAGATAGTTCAATATATGAGGAGAGAGGCCTATAATTTGTTTGCATTGAAGCACACAAATTAACAGAGATATGTTTGACAGGAGTAGGAAAAAAATATTATAGAGTAAAATATTAGTAGTCATAGAAGATTTACCTTTGGAAGATTTCCTCATCATTGAAATTGTCACTAGAAGAAAGCTTGTTTAAATCACAGAACCCGTCAATTTTTATGTTATCCTCAGTTGTACAGACTGCAGCTTCATGTGAAACACCTTTGGAACCAGGGCTACTTTCTTCATACCTCCTCTGACCAAACAGCCAATTTGGGCTTCTGAGTTGAATTTCACTGCATAAAAGTCAGTTTAATTCACTGCCGCTTTGATAACTGTTCCAAGAATTTACTAAGTTTAACTAGCCCGTATGCAATGCTATCTCATAATTTAATAGACAAAGATCTGAATTGATAAATGATACCAACACAAAGGTACAATATATTAAAGTTCTTTAAATGTGCCACTTCTCCTTATCTAGCACCTCAATGAACAAGAGAGATTAAAGAGACCATTCAAGATTAATGAGAAAATTACGCTGCATCGGGTGCCATGCTGGAATTTCCTGTACTACCTCCAGGTTTCTGATCAGGCTCACACCAAATCCTTACATTCTTTATTGAACCACAGGTACGTTCAATCAATTTATTAAATGATGTCAACTTCATCCTAGAAAAGTCTTCTCTGCATGCTGGTATAGGTTCAAGCGTTATTGCTGTTCCGCCAATAGAATTGGAGGCAGCTTCCAAACTGCAAAGTAAGAATTAGGAAGGAACTACATAAGACTGGCAACAATTATAAGCTATTAAGTTTACAAAACTTGGTGGATGGAAAATATGAATGAATTCCTTGCAATTATTCAATAATTTGTCAGCTGTAACTGTAACACGAAAAGCAGAAACAAACACAAAAAATGTATTCTACGGAAATGCCCAAGCCCACTTTTGGCATAGTCATGATTGATGTAACTTCTATACAAATTTCATGGAGAGAAATTGTACCAATCAAATTTCTTGCAGCTCATTATATGGTAACTCAAAAGCTGTTTCGAACCAAGGTCAATCCCTTTATACCAAAATAACAGTCAGAATATAAGATCTGTAACACTAACTAATAACAGAATGCTATAAACCTAATAGCCGATACATCTGAACTAGACTGAAACGCAAAAATACTATGTGCATAGCATGTTGTACACATATCAATGATTCCGTGGAACTGCATGAATAAGTGTTTAGACAAGGACCACAAGGTGCCAATACAATTGAAAGCTGCATAACATTATGCCTAGGATGTATAGTCAAGACTGCTAACACTATACCTCTTATCGGGAAAAAGATCATCTCCAAGCCCTGATACATGAAGGTAATAATCAGAATCCAGTTCCCACAAAGCAGGTTTGCCTTCTTGTGGTTGAAAGTAACCTAAAAATCTGGCAATACATGTGTAAGAAGTTAAGAAAAAGAAAAGTAAAAACAAAACTTTATTCTCTACATAGTGAAAGAATAAACTTGAGAAAAGAGTATGAAAAACTCAGAAAGTATGTCCTGTCTGAAAGTGAAGTGTATTCATAGATAAGACCCCATGAACATACAAATTTATCGCATCTTGTTTTTCACCATCAGTGCAAGTATTGCGATAATAGCGTTTGATAGATTTGATAAACTCTCTAGATTGGGTGGTAGCTTTCCATTTTCCCTGCCTTTCTGGAAACACCTAATTTGTGGACAAGAATTTGTTAACAAGGATCTACAGTTGTGTCAAATATCAATATATTTATATGAACTTAGATCTATGCACGTATAAGTACAGTGTTGTGAGCAGCGGAGCCACCATATTGTTGAGCAAGTGCATCCCCCATGCTCTGATACATATCCATAAGAGCTGCAGCAATGCTACTATCAGGATCCACTTTAGGCATATTTGTCAAACCCATTGCATGGAGTTGGCGGCCTAAAGCTGCAAGACCATAAGCATATTGTGCAACATTTGTTCGATCTAAACAATCAATGCAGTTTGTACGTAGAACTCCACTCTGAAAGCGTGATGCTTCACTACTACGGCTGTTTATTTTATCATACTGATTAGATGCAGCCTCTCTCTCTCGACTAATAACAGTGCTTATCGTTTCAGTATTGCTCCCAATTTTAGCAAGATCCCCTGAACTAGCCCTCAAATCTCCAAGGGCACCATCCCTGTTAAAGAACATGTATACACACATACCTATCTAAGATTCTTGAGCACAAACGAACTTCAAATGACCAAAAAAAAAAAAAAAAAAAAAAAAAAAAAAAAAGAGGAAAAACCCTCTCCCATGGGATGAAAAGTTTACTTTCCTTTTCAAAGGAAGGAAACTGCAGATGAACAAAAGTTCGTACAGCATACCTTGAAGTGTTTGTTCCACTAACTTGATTTGATTTTTTCTTCACAACACTGGGCTTACCACTGTAGTAGAAACCAGTCAAGTCAAGTGCTTCACTTGCCACAGCACCCAAGACAGCCAACACATTTGCAGCCTTGCTATGATCAGGAAAGAAATCAAAGCATTAAATCAAAACGAAAAAATGCATACAGATAAATCAAACTGTATTATAAAGTTCTTTATATTTAGAACAAACAAACCACCTCTTAGCAAATTTATGGAAGTCCCAGTGGATAAATTGAAGATGATTTTCTTCCGGAAGAATTTGATTCAAATAGCCAACTGCACTTGCAAATTCACGCCTCAGCATCATTTCTCTAGGCCTTTTCTCAACAGTCTGCATTTAGCAAGTATCAGGGGAACAAAGAAACCAGAAACAAACGCAAATCCAAGAAGATGACAATTATAACTATCCTCTAAAACCTTCCCGACACCAAATTAAGTCTCACTCCCACCAAAAAGAAGTGAAAAGAACAGACAGACCTGAATACAATGTTAAAATAAAATATATCAGACTAGACACATTGAAGGTCATAGTTAAATCTAAAACGTCATGTTCCCCACCTTAGATTTCCACTTTCCAGCACTAATAAAAAAGTTCACGATCTTGCTCCACGACCTTCTAGATTTTTGTTTGTTGTGATTTGTTCCAATTGTCTAGACATTACTCCAAGGATTTATTGCATTCCTCCTACACTATCTTGTAAGTTGTTCAAGGATTGTACAACCAAGAACAAGCGTACGTTGTAGTTTTGGGGAGAAGATTTAGGTGGTGTTTTGGGTGTTTTTATCAACGCCCCTGCTGGATTAGGCATAACCTTTTTCAATCCATTTTGGTCCCAGAGAATTCGGATGCTGATACCACATTTTGCAGTAAACCAAATGAAAAACTTCACTATTATTTCCTAATGTTCTAAAGAAGGGGGAACTCACATTTTTATACTAGAGAAATAGGCCGGATGTTCCCAATAAGCCCACGATAAATATTAAAGCTTAACAAGAAACTAAAAGGTTCTTGTTTCTCTGTAGGTATAGGTTCTTTTGGGGCTATTATTTTGGCCCATTTCTCTTGGCTGGCTTTTAGTTCTTTTCTTTTTCTCCTTCTGAACATAGTTTCATCGAACATTTTGTATTTTTATCTATCAATGAAAAGTTATTCATGTTAAAAAAAAAAAAAAACTATCATTCCTCCCAATGCATGCATGCACGTGCACATAGAACAACTCATACTCAAATTTTACAACATGAATGAAAGAACACGGGCTAACAAAAAAGGAAGCCAGATCCAACATGGGTTAGCACCATTATATATATTCTTTTTCTCACACTGATTTTGTGGTCATTTAACTTCTCATACCATTAAATCCTGAATTTGTCCAGGCCACTTGCCCCCTCTAATAACAAGATATATCATGATTTGTGCCTTTCTGATCAAAATTAAAAATCTTAGTACGTACCTTAATTAAATTGAGAACAATAATTGGATTCCCATATCTCGTTGCAAGGTCTTCGAAATGCAATTTTGTAGCTTGATATGTAGGATCATATCGCTGTACTGAAAAGTCAAAAACAATAAACATAAGAAAAATATCCCTTTGTGGTTGTAATGCTTCTTGTTGAGATTGTTCTTATTTTGTCTCTTTTTCCACCTCTTCCCCTTCCCATCTCTTCCTTGGGAGTTTGTTGCCTGAACATATCCTTTTAATTGATAATTTGAAAATTTTTTCTAGTTCATAAAAAGAAGAAAAAAAAAAAAAAAAAAAAAAGAATAAACACAAGGAAAAATCACAAGGTTTCAGCATTTTTATTTTTATTTTTCCTGTTTTCATCAGTACAATTATTGTTTCCTGTCAAAAGATTACAATCCCTAATCCAAACAATCATTTACTCAATCTCCCTACAATTTCCATTTTCAGAATGCCTCATACTGCATCCCGTACCCTTTTTTCCCTCACTAGAGAAGGGCAATATATCACGTTGCCAATGCATTCTAGTACAGTCAAATCACCACTGGGCAAGAAATCATGGCGTCTAAATATAAATATAAGTTTGAAATGGAGAATGCTGGCCTGACTATAAATTTGATGGGCCCTGGGAGACAGGCCTCCAAACCTGGGTAGGGGCGCAGGTTTGACATCTTAAACTTGGGTTCATGTCTAAGCCTTTTAAGCGCTGGGTTGAAGATGCCTTGGTCTAGGAAACCTACATTTAGGGTGCTGATTCAGCAATCTTGAGCTATGGTTTAGGAAAACTATGTAGAGGTTCTAGTTATGGAAATCTAGGTTTAAGAAGCTTGTATTCAGGAAAATTATACTGATAGTGCATGTTTTGGAAGCCTAGGAATGTATAGTATAGTGTGGAACTTCTTTTTTGGTACCCATGAATATCCAGGCCAACTTTTGCACATCACGAAAATGGCTTAATCCTACTATATTTGGTTGTCAAGAAAACTCAGAATATTAAATCATCCTAATAATGTAAGACTGAATCTTGAACCAATCTTCATTTGAATAATACCTCATTTACAACCTTGGGAAATTAACACAAAAGAGTTAGGTGGTGGGGTCAGCAATTGGAAAAGGTTGCAGCATCAACCTTAGTTTGGTTTATGGGCTGGATTTGCATGAAGAGGCGTAGTTTTGAATGAGAAGTATGCAAGTGGATTTTAGGCCAGGTTGTTCTATATGTTAAACCCTGAACAATTTTGGGCCAGGTTGTTCCATATGTTAAACCCTGAACCCAACCCGTCTTGGTGTGATTCTATCCATAAGAATGGGGTTGGGGTATGTGTATGCAATAAAAAAAATGTTACCCAATTTTGGGATTGTCTGGTACATGCACTGATTTCAAGCAAGTGTTATCCGATAGTGTTTGAACGGCAGGGTAATGTGAGAATACTGGAAAAAGGATATATTGGTAAGATTAGTATGATAGTAGTATGGACATGTGGATAATTAACTAGTGGTGTCTTGGTTATAAATAAGAGGAGGTGAGCACCTTAGAAGGAGATCATTTTGGTTGGAGTGTCCATTGTGAGACTTGAGAGAGAGATAGCTCTCTCAAAAGGCTATTGATACTGCAGTTTCTCTATTGATATTGCAACATAGTTATCTTTTTATTTTGTGTTGTGTTCTTGTGTTTGAGTACATAACAAGACCACACTTGCAGATGAAATTTGTGTCTTTAAGAAAGAACAAAACAACTGCAATTCCAGTTTAGGAATTTAACCAAATATATGAGTAAAATCATGATAATGATAATGATATTCTTACAGATAATATCTGGCTTGGGGCTAAATTTAGAGGCTTCTTGAGACCAAAAAAGAGGAATAGAACCGCGCATCTGCACAACAGAACTCATTTTTCCTCGGCATGAACCAGCTTCTTCATCAAGGACAATCTGCTCTGTTTCAACATCATTTGCAACCCGTCCTCGATCATTCACTCCTCTTTTTAAGTAACTGTAATTTGTGAAAATGATCACGAACGATACAGATTATTTCTAATACTGCCAATCATAATAAGAAAAGGCCAACAAAAAGAAGATTATCCTAAATGTTGCTTTTATTCATTCTTCCAAATTTGTTTGTCACATTTTTTATTTCACTCTTGTCTGTGTTCTTTTCACTCTTCCAAGAGTTCGTGTTCTTGAGCATTTTTGCTTCCTTTCATTAATCAACGAAAATTAGTATTTTTTTCAGAAAGATAATAAATATTGGCATATTGTTTCTTTTTTAAAAGGGAAACAAATTCTTTCATAAATAAGGAAAAATAAAAACAAAAAAAGAAAGAAATAGCAACCTATGAAAATTAGGCATACAAAAGGCAGAACAAAAATAAGGCACAAAGAAAATGTAACAAATAGCAAAGAAAACAGCACACTAACAGAACCGCCCAATTGTTACTAATGTCCTCAAAAGAATAATCTGTATAAGCCTTTAAAAGAGAGCACCAGAGAGAAGCTAGAATGATCCGATCCACACAGGAATTTATCTTCGAATAACCTTTGATTTCTTTCCAACCAAATATCAGAGAGGATGGTCTTACAAGCATTTAACTAAAAAAGCTTCAGAATCCACATTCCTTTCCAAATTTCTAAAGCTGGTAGTCAATAATAAGCTTCTACAACTAACTAAAAGTCTCTCCAAACGTAGAAGCAATATCCAAATGTAGAACTAGAGTCAACTAATTATCTAGCCCAACTAGTATTGTACAGAGTTTTACCAGTCTGATTGATGATCTTTTTAACAATAACCCATGACTTGGAGTGTTTCTTAAGTATCTTAAAATCCTATTTTCAACCCCAGAATGATGCTCATTTGGACTGTTTGAATACTGGCTACAATGCTAACTAAGTATGCATCTTTGGTCTGGCATGTGATATGTAGATTAACTTTTTCATAAGTCTTTGATACATGCCTTTGTCAAGTAGAGTAGCCTCTTCACTTTGGCATTTCTCCCTCTGAGTCAAAATATTATGTTTCTGAACCCTTTCTTTCAAATTAAGAGTGTATGTTCTGGACTAAATTTAGATTCATAAGTGTTCCACACCTGAACCCAGGATTTCTCATCTCGTTTAGCAAGGCTAGAATGTATTTTCATTGATAATGACAACACTATCCTTGAATCTTTTTTAACAAGAAACGACATCTTTCGCTGATAAATTTAAAAAGAGACTAACGCTCAAACGATACAAACTCTACAAAGAAGTGAATAAGGAAAGGACAAAAGAAAGTAATAAAAGATGTAAGAGGATTACAACGGAAAAATTAAGGCATTTCAGATAAGACATATATCATATAAAGAGAAACCAGCAAAAGATTTGGGAAGAGAGCACCATGATGAAGCCTTGAGTCAAGCTGGAAGAAACCAAACTTTTCATGAGACACAATCCTAATCTAAACAGTCAATTTGAGGTTAGGAATCAAAGACTTCGGATTCGAAAATTGTGTGTCCAGCATAAATCATCAACAAAGGAAGAACTACAATCGAATCCCAACAATCCAGGCCTTCGCAGAGAAAAAGAAATCAAAACCACCACCATGCTTATCCATTCTGAGAAAAAGCCTTCACAAACTTCAGATCAAAGGCTAAACCAAAAGGATGACTTTAATCAAGCCAAAAGCAGGACAAAACCAAGCTAGAACCATTTGGATCTCCCCAAACAACTGAAAAGCACATAAGATGGATTCCTCTTCCTCAAAATAAACATAAACAAGAGAAAAAACTGTCACAATAAAGCTTCTAACTCCACTCAAATTCTCAAACAAATGAAATGAAGACACCATACCAATCAACTACACCACCAACGCCAAAAAGATGGAGGCACTGACAGAAGAAGCTAAAGCAAATCTCCAAAATCGACCCTAAAATAGAACTCAATCTACATAACTTGTTCTTTTGGATCACTCCAATCTTGTATTCCAGGAGATTTTCAACATTGGAATATAAAAAACAACAAAAATAATTAAGGTTTTTTGTCTACACCTCGGGGAAAAAAATGGGAATCTCTTTAAACTGCAGACTACCTGCCTTGATTAGAGAGGAAAACTTTTACAGTACCAGAATGCCTCTACTTGATGGTTGAATTTTATCTGAAATTGTAGAAATAGAGCAGTCATACTTGATAAGTGTGTCTGGAAAGAGTTTTTAAGTCATCTAAAACAGAATCTTCAACTATATCTTCTTCACAAAGGCAGCTATGATGCTGAAAGTCAAGTTCCACACTACGTACACTAACATCAGACTCGCAATTTGAGACCTCAATAGAGGGAGAAGAGTCATGTTGTGTGGTGAGTTTGTTTTCAAATATATCAAACACTTATCGTGTACCACTGGGCCCAATATTACAGCAATTCCCAATTAGGGTCTGTGATGAATCCTTTGGAAGATCTTCATTCTTTGAGTTGACTGTATGAACCAGTAAATTTGCACAAGCTTCCTCATTGATATCGCCAATGAGTAGGGACGCATTTGGATCTTGAGAATCCAAAGGAACAGTCTTTTTTCCGGATGTAAAATTTTGTACAGGGTTCACAAGACGATTTTTTCCTTCTTTGATACTATATTTAAGAAGGGAAGGGCAAAAGAAAAGACTTTGAATTACAACTAACGAATCCATGGGATGAAGGCAATTCATTTAACCTCTATGATTCCCTTAAAAGTGCTTCATTGTACAAAATATTTGCATTATTCATATCAAATTTTGATTCAATAACAAATTCCTTCTCTATTATAGAAGTTCCAGTGTCAACAATCACACTGAGAGATCATTTTCAACCTCCAAACAATGATTCCTTTGGAACAGTTCTATTTTCCTCTGCCAACAAATCAGGTTCCTCCGTCTCTTGCTGGGTCGCAGCATCGCCTCAACTTCCTTTGATGATTCTTTAAACACTTTAATAGACAATATCATAAATTGCAGACTTAAAGAAAATATCGTCCTTTTCTCTCATCATTTGGGACAAGGACACCCTCATCATTCATAACCTGGTTAGTGAAATCACTTAGTGACAATTCACCTTGGATAATGTTAGTAGGATCCAAAGGAGAAATATCCTCATAACCAAACAAATATCTCCTAGTAGCAAGTTCTTGATCAAGACCTACCCATGGTAACCCTCTAAATAACCCGTATTACAATGTTTCTTGCTGGACTATGTTCAATAAGCAAATGAAACTCGCAAAAAAGTTTCCGCTTACCACTCAACACAAGAACCCAGGGTAAAACTTTTTTATCCAATAGAATCAATACTTTAACCACTAAAAATGTCCTTGTATCTTGCCACTTCTATTACTAGAAAGTATCTCAAACTTCCCGAGTTCTTGCTTTTGAAATCAGTTGCTAGCAACCTTTTCAAATGGAAGATCTCCCTTAAATAATATCCTTTAATGATAATATTTATTTAGCCCATTTTATTTGGTTGTTTTTTTGTTTTTTTACCTCCTTTTAGGAGGTTTTTTTCTCAAACGTTTTGTATCTTTCCATCTATCAATGAGAAACATCTTATTCCCAAAAGAAAAAAAAAATTAGTGTCTTTCTCAAGTTATTTTGTAACTACACCAGCTATACCCTCGATTTAGATTGGAGTGCTTTTGTTTAACCCTCCCATTATCTTTTGTGAATAAGGGACTCCTGTACCTTAGTCCTTTAGGTTGTTGGCTGGGGCCATACTTTGGCCGGTTGTTGTTTTCAATTGTTATCTCTTTGTTGGGAATGTATATATATATATATATATATATATATATATATATATATATATATATATATATATATATATATATAATGAGAAGTTCAAGCAAAACTATACCGTGTTCCTGCAAAATGTCGAGAACGCCTGGAAATCAAAGTGACAGTGAAGTCTCTTCCAAATATTGATAGCCTAACCTGCACATATTTATATTAGGATTTGTTTTAGGAAATATGAGCATTCTAACAAACGAACTGTACTAGATGCAAGAACATAGCGCAACCACAATTACAATACAATACAATGAAAGCCCATCCAAAAGACATTAAACTTTGGAAAAGAAACGAAATGCACACACACATAGCGCAACCAGAATTACAATACAATACAATGAAAGCCCATCCAAAAGACATTAAACTTTACAAAAGAAAAAAAAACCCAAACCATATGACAATAGATGAACCTACAAAACCATAAGATTTCTTCCTACCCAAGCCAAAGCTCATTAATAGAATTGCTTCTCTCCTTGCAAGGAATAACATAAGCCAGGATTATTTTACAAGTCTTTTTAATAGAAACGAAACTTTCCATTGATGTAATGAAAAGAAACTAATGCACAAAAGATGCAAACTCCACAATGGAGTGAAAAGAAAAGAAAAAGTGTATAAATAAGTAAATAATAAAGCTACAGAGGGGCAATAAAAGCATTTAATTAAGACATATATCCTGCAAAGGGAAACTAGGAAAGTTCTAGGAGAGTGAACACCATGTAGAAGCCTTAAGCCGAGATGATTCAGAAGTCTACCTAGTTGAGGCTAAACTTCCATAAATCTCATCAAATCTAGTACTAATGATCTCGCTTGTACATGCAATGTTCTATTAGGTCGTACAGTTGCATCCTTGAGTTCTAAAAAAACTTTCTAAACATGCTACAACTTGATAACTTTGATGGTGGAGACAACCAATCTGATGTAGCAACTAATAAAAAGATAGTAATGAAAATTCAAGCAACTGATATGTAGCTAATATGATAGACTAGCAACTAATATAATCTCAAGTTAACAACAAGCAAACAATAAACCATTCATCAAATTAACAAAATAGAAAACTGATGCTACCCCAACAAATAGCAGAAAAATGTGAGCGAGAGGGGCAATATATTGTTAGGTCTCCAAACTAACTACATTAAAGATAATGAAAATGCACAACATGAAAAAGAGGTAAGAGAAAGGACTTATATTGCAAACCTGCTTGAAATGTCCATGAACTAATGCTATGGTCCATGCAGTATTATTGCATCGTGATCGAATTGCTCGAGTCAAATAAGCATTCCAGACAAAAATGTTGTCGTATGGCATTCCTTCTGCAGCAGTTGACATGGCATTCTTTTGCAAACTTTGCATAATTGGATACGTATAGCTATAGAAAAAATCTTTGGTCAAATCGACACTGGATAAGAGTTTTTTATACCTGCAACAAACATAGCAACAAATGCTATTAATTTGTGTCGTATATGGTTCCAAATGTTAAACCAATAAGCTGGTAAAGAACAGTTGTACAAAAATGGAAAAGAAGCTTTTGACATGCAACCTCTTTCAACAGTTTCACATTCTGGAAGATAAAGAAAAGGTTACATGCTAAGCATGAGACAGTATGAGACAAGTACCATAAGAGCAGCTTAGACTTACCTCAGCTCAGTTTTAGAGTGTGCTACATCTGTCTGAACTGAGACGTGTGGAATTGTAATCAATTGGGTTTCATCTATGCCATATATTGCATGACCGCATATACATCCAATTTGCCGACGCTTGGTAACCAAAATCAAGTAATACGACTCCAAACATTTAATGCAACCTACAAGCATAAAACATGTCACAGAAAACGCGAAAAGATTCAAGGAAGAATAGGCACATAAAAGCAGAACCAAGATCAACCTGCAATACCAAAAGCCTTTGTAACCGGGTTTAAACCCCCCGTAGCACGATTCCCTTCAGCAATTCGCTGACGGAGGTTCCTGATTTCTTGCAGCGAATATACCACCGGGTCTTCACTGATGTTGAGTTCTGATGGTTCCGACCGATCTATCTTCAACACTCGGAAGAATCTCTTGTAGCGATCGCTCCCAATCAGATAATATCTCTGCTTAGGAGAAATCAATGCAATAAAATTAAATTAAATTAAATCCGCTGAACATTCGGCTTCTCTTGCTCAATAGAATTATTGTTTTAACTCGCTCAATAGAATTATTTAAAGGTCGGGGGTTATGATAAATGCAGAAAAACAACCTTAAAATTCGAAGATTAATCGTTTTGACACACTTCCCAGGAAACCAATTTTATTTTGAACTAGTTTTCTCAGGGCGGCCAGGGAATTGGAGAAAGAGGTACATAGTTGTGACAAAAAGACCCGTAAACGAATCACATCTGTGCTTTCTAATGACAGAAAATAGTAAAGAAAAAGGCAGAATGAAAGTGAAGAGGTTACCGCTCTGGTTTCGTAAAGTCTGAATTTCTCGAGGGAATATGAATTGTGATCAACATCGGGGTCATTGGAGGGGTGAATTTTGGCATAGGGTGGCGGAGGCGGATTGGGACCTTCAGACTTACCCATATTTCTTGAGGATGGCGAGGAGGATGGATTCAGAAATTGATCCTCATCACCGTTGCTCTTCTTCCTCGAGGATTCACAGACCACGAATGTTGCCTCCGGGCAGTGCAAGAGTATTGAGATTTTTTTATGTTTTCTACTTTCTTTTGTAATTTTCGTGAAGGAAAAAAAAAATATATAGTTCTAGGTTTGTACAAATATTTATCTTTTCCATGTAATTATAAAGAATTACATGATAATATTTATAAAGAATTAGATGGTCATTTTTCTTTCAACTTTAACAAAATAAATTTATTTTAATTTTAATTGGGTTGATTTTAAATGAAATTAGTCAGTTTTAAGTTTTAATTGATATACGCCTCAAAGTTTAGGGGTAAAAAATATATTTTGATTCGAGTTTGAGTCTATTTGATTCAATAATATTTTATCATTTTCTTCTAACAACTTTCGTTATACAACAACCATAAAGCCAATTTGGAAGTTGGAAGTCAACTCCCGAAATCATAAGATACAATCATAAAATTAACTAAATAAACCAGAGCTATGGCATAGTATGCAAGGGTGCTTTTAGTAAGACCAACAGCTTCCGATAGTTCAAACAAGCTAAACAGGAACATTCTTATGCTCTACTGCCTATTAGAGGATCTAGATAAATTGTTTTCTTGTCTTATTATTCTTCCCTTTATTTAAACTCAAGGCACAAACATTATCCCATTCTCCTTAATGGTATCAATAACAATGCCAAGCTTACCGTCAATTCTTTCATCCTTCCTAGGCTCGTACGACATTGCATAGACATCTGCTTCCTTTGATCTCTCGGCAATAAGCTTCCCTATTACTCTGCATGCATTGTGATCTGTAAGTGATGGTAGACTGTTCCTAAGATCCTTTGCATTTGTTGTCGCAACCGATATCACTTTGCTTGTTCCTCTATGCATTACCTTTGCATGAACAAATTTCTTCGAAAAGAAAACGTCGAGTAAAAATGGCTTCATATACATATCTGTCCTTTGTTTCCATGATTTCTTGTTCGGTCGTTTTGCAGCCTCCTCGCGTGACCTTCTTGTCCAAGCTGATTGTATAAATAAGACCTACAAGTGTAAACTTGCTGATTCATTATCAAAAGAAATTCAAATCGTAACAGTAACCTGGATCTGTTAAAAGAGTGAATACATTGCATTTATCAACTAAATGCAGCTTTAAGCGGGCCTTGCTCTAATGTAGGCCTCACAGTATACAGCGTCAAGCCGATTGCAGCAATGAAAAAGATATACATTGGCTTCCTACTCTAAAATAACGCAAAAATGCACGGGATAATAAGAACACCTGCAATTAAAAGTTTATAAAAACTTGGACGGAAGACTACGCTATGTTTCAGATTATCTTCCAATCAACACCCCCTTTATTAGGCATGCATGTATCTATGTGTTTGACAAATTGGTACGTCAATAAGTGTTGAAGATCCCACATTGGAAAGATGGGTGATCTCACCATCTTTAAACGATACATGAGTTACTCATCTCATTGTCAAATCAGTTTTGAGATGGAACCCATGTTTATCTAATGTGGGGTCCAAGTCTATGGAGCCCAAACGAGTATTTGGTTAAAAAAAAAAAACTGACCAAAAAACCAACCACTTCCCCCTGCATTGAAATTTTCAGAGAGGCGAAAATCAAAAGGTTGAAGATCGGCACAAGTCCTAATTAACCATGTAGCTAGTGAGTCTCATAATCACAGGCCACAGCACGAGTTTTAGACCTGAATCCAAGCTTGCCTGCTAGCAACAAGCTTTTGAAACAATAAAATAGAAGGTCGAAAACGAAGAATTATAAAGATGCGGAACTGGAATATGGCTCAACAATAGTAATAAAGTCATATGACCTGGAACGAAGCAGAAAATAGTTGAGAACTCTGTATACCATGTAACAGTCATTTCTGTGTTGTCCAGCCATAATAACAGCACGACTATTCTCCTAAAAATGACTGCAGGCAGTAAATTCTCAAAACCATATCCTGAAGAAGACTCTACTTTACTATGCAGCAGTTTTAGGCAAGTTGAGATATGGTCGAGTTCGTACTGACTATTGGCTCGAATACACAACAAGCAGCAAACCCACAACATATTAAACTTCCTTGCAAATAATTCTCCCTATCGAGAAATTCGTGGATGTTGCGCAAGAGGTCCGCAATCGATAATGCATAAACTTCAAAATGAAGGTAAGATATCCTCCGGAACAGACAAGGAATCGAATAGGACGGCAGTAAAGAAATTATACCTTGTCATGCGCGGGATTCGAAGAGACGACAGGAGAGCCTCTGGATATGGTAACATGCGGAAATGAAGATGCCCACGAGAGAGACGAGGATTTCTGTGATAGAATGGCGGGAGATGACGGGCATTGGAAGGAGATAACTGAAGGCACAGAAGAAGAAGAAGAAGACGGCAGTGAAGAAGATATTGCGGTGAAGGCCATCGTTCAGATGCACTTCATTCGTCCAGGCTCGACTTTTTGGTGGAAGTATGTATTAGTTGAGTGCACAACCATGTGTGACAAAAAGAACGGAGCAATTTAGAACGCCAAAACGCTGCAGCGGTAAAAGTGCGCGCTTACTCTAATTAATCCACTTATTTGTGGATTAGAATAAACAACATAGACTCAATTAAAATTATTAAATATGTACCCAAAAAAGATTTAAAATTCATAGATCCTTCCATTGATGGTACTATTGATGAATTTAAATTATAAGTTAAACATCTATATTTAGTATTAAAGTCTAGTAACAAAACTGAAGATCTTATTTCAATAATTTTTTTACATTGTTATTTTACATACGTCTCCCCATCCAACAAATAAATCATAACTTAAGCATATTTAAGTACTTGAAGAAGAGATGCACATAAAAAATGGTCATATCCCAAGATCAAAAGATGGAGAAGTGTGGAGATCCAAATTCTTGTGCGGCTGGGTAACCATCATCTGAGGCAGCTCAACTTTCTTTTCAAGGAGCAATTTAGCCTGGGCCTCGACTGCATCAAGATCAAGACCTTCATAAAATTCATCATCCACATCACTTATTGATTCTCTTCCTGCCACCACCAACTCAAATTGTCTATCCAAATTAAGTTTAGGAACCGATTTCGATGCACAAAATGTCAAATTTCTATTCCTGCTTTCCACTTCTGTCGCGCTTGGGCAGCCACCAGTTGTAGAAATTACAACTTCTGGGCTACGCTTCATTTTGACATGTTCTGAATGCTTTGTATGAGACTGATTGACATTTCCTGTTAAAGTTGTCTGAAAAACATTCAATGTCTTGTCAGGAGAAGTTTCACTTTCAATTACTCTGGTCGCGAGGGGTGTAGTCAGCCTCCCGAATGGTGATTGACTTAGCAACGAACGTCTGTTATATAAGATCACAATTTTAGTATAGTATTCATAAAAATAGCTCTACTTTGTAAACACACTTCCCCATTCTTCTATCCTTCTCTTGCAACACGTTATCACCATTTCTTACCAGAATGATAAAAACAAAACATTTAAACGGTCGCTAAGGTTTCTTAGACTAAGGCCGTATGGTAAAATCTGCCACATTGTCGTATAATAATGAGAGAACGTCACATACCCATCAAAATTAAATAACAGAGAAAGATGGAGTTTATAGAAACCTGTAAATTGCCATCATATCATGTCCACCTGTTTCATCTTGAGTACTCGTGGCACTAGCACTAACCCTATCATCTATGAAACTATCGAACGAGCTCTTAATCTTATCATCTTCTTCATCCCCAGATATGGTAGCATCAGAGGAAACCCTAGATGCAAACAAGAAATGAGGCACAAAAATATTCACAACTGTATCAGTGCCTCCTTTTAACTTGAGCACTCAGTTAAACTATCGTATCTCTACCAACAGTATAAATTAAATTTAACATTTAACTCCTTTACCAGTTTACTCCCTTTAACAAGTTAATTTATGGACTTACTCAGCTTCCTCCTCGATATATGCTCTAACATTGTCCTCAAATCTTCTTTCACCTAAATGCAGCAATTGATATTGACAAATAGCAACTTGGTCAGATTTACTTTGTTTGAAAGTATGCTCTATTTAGATCCTCACTAATATTTAGCACTGACAACGAAATTCCAAAAATTGAACTATGAGAGAAAAAAATACCATCCCGTTTCTTTTTTTTTATGTGTCTGGAGCTAGAAAAAGTTCCGACCATATTTGCCAGTGGAGAAACTGAAGTTTTCTCCGCGCTTTCGGTGTTCTCATTTTTCTCCACGTCTCCAACCTTTCGCAGTCTTTTGAATTTGCGGGGCTTCTGTACACTGCTGGACTTTTCTCCAGAAACTAAATTCCAATCTTCATTATCACAACTGCTTGCAATAATGGCAAAGGGAGTTTGTGTTTCTTCAGCCACAGGAGAAGTAAAGCCATGTGATTTTACACCCACGCTATCATTATCCTCGAGTACAGAAGGTCGATCTTCACCACTAGCGAGAAAAACGTCATTTCCAGCATGGGAGCCCTCATTGCAATTAATTCTTTTGTTTATCCCAGGACTTGAGGATTTTAAAAGCTGTTCACCATCCACTTGGACAGGCAAGATAAAATGTGATATTGCGGATTCACATATCCTTTGTCTAGAGTATCCTGAAACATAAAACCCTCATTAGCATGAATTCTTATCTTCACTAAACAAATGAAAGGACATTTGAACATTCCCTCTTTATCAATAGAATATAAAGTAATATTTTCGAAAAATCATGTACCACACTCATCAATTGGTGAGTCTGGAACAAAACCACTTTCGATTAGATTAGTGAGACGGGGACTAAGCTGTGTCTCAACTATACTGCATTCATCAGCCCGGGGGAATTGTGGCTCAATTTCTAAAACAACAGGCTTTTCATCGGTATTATCTCCTTCATTAAAAAAAGTTCTCTTCAAGACAGTGCTTTGATGAATTTTCTCAATCTGGTTCACTGCTTTGTCTTCCAAGACGGTTGCATCATCAGTTTCAGGGCTTGGCAGAACCTCATTCTGTAAGAATTTAGTTTGAGAAGTTGTGGGTTCATCGACAGCTTCAGACCGCACGATCAAGTCCTGAGCAGTTCTTACACGCCAAGAACCTAGCTCAGGAGAACTCAACAATATTTTACTGCATGCATCAACAGAATTGGAATGCAACATTTCTTTTGAAGAGAACACGGGGAAACGTGATATTTGGTCCTCTCCCATAGCATCAACAGATACAAAACCTGAGCCAATGTTCGAAGGATGCTTCAGAGAACAGTAAACAGAACTACAATTATTTTCTGTAGGATTTGGAGGTGCTGAGACTTCAGGATAAACTATTGGCCCTTCTAATTCAGTTTTTGGTGCGCTGACTTCATTAATTGAACCTATAAAATAATCACAACTTTCATTTTAAACAAATAAATTATCATGAGCTTCGTATTAATAGAAACACCCCACCATAATGAGTTCTGTTAAACCAATAGAGAGACAAACTCAATTACAAAAAGCAAATTCAATTCGTCATGAGATTTGTTACACTATAATTACAAAAAGGCAAACTCAATTTAAACCAATAGAGAGACAAGTAAATGATAAATGTGAGAAAAGATTGCAAGTCTCGTTCCTTTTCGTTGAAGATGCTAGAGTTACGCTTTAGCGAAATAGACCACAAAAAAGCCCGAATAAAATTAAGCCAAAGGTTCTTAAACAAACTTTGAAAATATTATAAATACATGATTTAGCTAGTATCAATTGAACATTTACCTCTTTTGCCGCCATAACATTTTCCAATCTGACTTGCTTCAAATAGTTCTCTAATGCATGGTTTCTCCTGAATCCATCCATGTTATATGATAAGCCAATTACTAGAAAGTAATTTCTTTTAAGGAGAAAAAAAAAATGTAGAAGCGAACTTGAAAACAAACCTGAACAGAGAAAGCTTCAGAATCCCTAGAAAAATACAGTCCTTGCAAGTGTTGCATTGTGTCAATTAGAATCATTGTTCTACTTGAATGCCTTACTCCATGGGTTCTCGAGGGAAATGTCTGGAAGTGAGGAAAGGCAATAAGGGACGGCTTCCATGCGTCTTCACAAGGATGGAAATACTTGAGAAGTAACTCAGTCTCTGTATTAGTTAGCTTGTTCTTAAATGATGTTATCTGAACAGCATGTTCATCTTTCACTTTCTTTCCAGGACGAACAAATTGTTTGATTGACAGCTTAACAAACTGGACTTCTGGTTTGATAGTATGGGGAATCTAAATAATAGAAAAGAATGGATATCATAAGAAAGCAATACTATGTTGAGAAAGACTTCTGTCAAATGATCTAACCATTCTAGGACTAGCATGAAAGTTGAAGCTATTTATTCCCCCATTTTGCATGTGTTTCTTTATAGACTTGCTGGTCGTTTGCTTTCTCATGTAGCCCTTCAATTCTGAACCTTCACATGCTAAAACTAGTAATAGTAGTCAAGGAAATTATATACTTAGCATAAAAAGAGAAAACAAGGGGGATGAAGTTCCAAGCTTTGGGGCATGAATGCTTTAGTTATGCGACCATGTCAAATAGGGACCAGATAACCAAGCACGTATTGGACATTTGAAGGGTTCAATTTTCACCTCCCCAGAAAATATTTGACATAAAAATAATTCTAGGAGAAAATATTGAATATGAAAAACACCAAACTTGTATCTCCTAAAATTGAAGAATATGGTTTTGAGATGCGTGAAATCCCTCCACAAATTTCAAAAGGTTCTGTATAAAGGTTTATCAGGTAGTTTACTTCCCCCTCTTCATGAGCTTCGGTTGCAGTTTATCTTCGTAGATTTGGGGCCCTTGTTCTCTAGTGATTGGTTGTCATAGTTCTTGGCTTTGGTCTGTTTGTATCCTTTGAACAATTTCATTCTTATTATATCAAATGAGAAGTTTCTTGTTCAAAGAAAAAAAAAAGAAGCTTCACTAAATGAGCTTAAATATTATAGAATAAAATAAACTTATTCAGGGAAAATTATTAAAAGGTGTGTGTTTTCAAATTATTAAAAGTCTATATTTTAATAATTGCATCCTTGTATTATCCGTCTTAATAAATAACAAAAATGGCATACCATCACATCTATGTCTGTATTTCTTGAGTTAAGTTTCTTCAAGAGAAAAAATTACTAAACTGACAAAAAAACTACGTTAGATATAACAATTCGGAACTCGAAGAATGAGATTCATAGATAATTGAATATTAAAGGATATCCACTCGTCCATCATGTTTCCTTCCAGTTCGACCCATCCGCTGAATCATTCTTATTGGTGAAATGTTTGCATCAAAACAGATGACAAGATCAACTTCCATTATATCCAAGCCTTCTTCGCCAATGCATGTGGCAACAATGACATTGTACCCGCCAGCACGAAATTTCTGTGCAAAAAATATACTAATTCAGTGCCATTAACTAATAGGGGTAGTTACCCGTAAACCCTGATTGCCTACCTCCAAAACAGCCTGTTGAACCTTTTGGGATTGACCTTTGAGAGATTTTCCTACAATACAAATAGAAGATGTCCAAGCTCTAATAAATTGCAAAAAGAACATAACTGGAACAATTTAGATATATTTAAACCCAATTCGAATTGATAAGCTTTTTCTATTGACTTTTCAACTAGAGGACTATCCAGATGAAAATAATAGTCCTAAGAACATTCTCTACAATTTAATCATTTCTCATGCGCTTACATGCAAAAAGATGGACATATCCGATATTAACCCTTCTATGAAAAAAGAAAAAGAAAAGAAAAAAAATCCATCGTAACCCACTATGAAAGGCAAAGACATTGAGATAAAGCGAAGAAGATATCAGTTGTCATATAATAAGTAATAGGTCAAATTACAAGCACGATAGTTCAACTTTCAAGTCTGTCGAATAGGAGGTTCCAGAATTTAAAAAGTGATCATAAGCCTCTATAAGCTTTCAATGTTGTCTAAAAGGTCCATAAACTATTAAATACAACTTTGAAAGTTCAAGGGCTAAACTAATAATTTAACTTAAAAAATAACAAAAAATGAAGAAAATGAAATTGCAAACCTGAGCTTTGGCCAATAAACTCAGTAGCTCTTACTATGTCTTCAATTTTGGCTAGTGCACCCATAATGTCCCTAGTATTATTATCACATTGAGGCAAGTTAAGGATGAATAATTGATTGGAATGTGTGCATTTTTAAATCATCACTACGAAATTGAACTTGGAGAAAATATTTCACCTTACACTTCCCCTGAAATTTGAGAATATAATCACCCTTGAATCTTTTGGATCCTTAGTTTCTGAAACATATTTACTTTGTCAACTAACATGTCAAAGCTTTCAGTTACATCTCAGCCATTGGCAACAAACTCATCAGGAAAATCGGTTTCATACTAAAAGTGACATGCTATTCAGTAGTCTACAGATTTATAGAAAATTGAATACTTAAGATATGTGACACAGGTTATATTGAACCCACAAACACTTTAAACCCTTGTGCTTAGCTTTGAGTTAGCTACAACAATCATTTTTCTTTACATAAATGGTTAGAAATTTCACTGCCTATCTAAAATTAAAAGCAAGTTTTTACCAACTCCAGTTTCTCAAACCCAATTTCGACGATATTGAGTATGTTCCGGACACATTTAGATTCTAAAGAAAGGACCACCAGCTAACTCTATTATTTGAGAAACTAGAGGCTTAAAAGGACGTTTAATACCCAAGATATGTGACTAAGGATACTTGGAACCACGACCAGTTAATTGAATCTAAAGGTCTTTACTACAATGCTTAGCCCATGAGGTTAGTTTTGAGTCAGCTACTACAATCATCCGTTTGTCCCCCTGGAAAAGAATTGAAATTTCACTGCTGAGATTTTTAAAATCCAGTCCAAATTCAAAAGCAAGCCTCTTACCAACCCAATCCCTCCAACCAAACTTACACTACATTGAAGAAATGCACATACACTACAAAAACTGAATAAGAATAGATACCAAATCAAGAACTTTTAATTCCAACGATCTATTCTCAGTAAGTATGTGGGTTTTTAAGTCAATGACCATTCGCTGTATACCAAGAGGCAAATAATTAAGAGTGCAGGAGACAAAAAGAGAAAAAAGAATAGAGAAGAGAAAATGTGCAAACAAGATGGAACCCTAGATATGGACAAAATGACTTCTAGAAGAAGAAAAAACAAGTGTACATCAACGGATTGTACATTTTGCTCCGACCAGTAATATTCAAACAATACCATAATATCATGCTCTCAAGACTATGGAGTATTCAAATACTTGAAATATAGAGATAGTAATGAATAAACTTCAGAAAATAAACTTGAACTATCTCAGGCATCAATACTGTAACAGAAACTGTGGTATAATATAAAGATGGCACGTCATGACTACTATTGGCACCTACTAAAATGGTCGACCAATACTTCCATCATTTTGGACAATTTGGGACTTGGTGCACCATGGATCAAGCTCTTCTCCATGATGAGTCTCACTTTGCAGATATGATCGTTTTTGCTCATAAATCTTGCAAAAGACCTGCAATAAGTACGGATCCATGAATGTGATAGCTAAAAACTTCAAGTAAACAAAAACTTAAATTTGGGGAAGAAGAATAATATTATTGTATTTCTTCTTATATAGAAGAAAGACCCTCAACCAATAAGAAAAGAAATATTACAAATATAAATAAGGAATATATACATAATACACAATCAATATTACAAAAGATATAAAAGGAAATCCAACACTCCCCTCAAGCGGGTTTGTAAGTATCATCCATAGCCAGCTTGTTGATAAGTTTATCAAATTGTCTTTTTGGAAGACCTTTAGTTGACATATAGGTCGTTTGTTTTGTCGTCAAAAGATAAGATATGTATATTACACCTGCCTCAATGTTATCTTATATGAAATGCTTGTCAACTTTAATATGTTTTGTCCTATCGTGTAGGATTGGATTATGAATTAGGGTAATAACAGTCATGTAATCACAATAGACCCGCGTAGGTATTTTTTTAGACAATTTCAATTCTTCAAGTATCCTATTAATCCATATCACTTGACAAATTTCATGTACTAAGATTCTAAATTATGCTTTAACTCTATTTTTGACAACTCCATTATGTTTTTTTCTACGACATGTAACTAAATTTCCTCCAACAAATGAAAAATAACTAAAAGTTGATCTTCTATCAGTAGTGCTTACAGCCTAATCTACATCAGCAATACTTCAATTTGAAGATTGACATGTTCCTACCTTTACCTAGAGTTCCTTTCAAATATCTCAAGATTTATATACTGCTTCGAAATGAATGGATACAAGTGAATGCATGAATTGACTCACCATACTTACTCCAATTGCTATATTTGGACGAGTGTGAGATCAATCGATTAGTCTACCCACAAGTCTGGTATTTTTCTTTGTCCTTTACTTGTTCAGCTTCTACAGCTTGTAATTTCTTATTCAGTTCAATAATATGCTGTACAACAGTCAAGTAAACCTGTCTCTTGAAGATAGCCAATAATATATTTCCTTTATTTAACAAAAGTATCGTTTTTAGATTTTGCAAACTCCATCCCTAAAAAGTATTTCAAGGCTCGCAAGCCTTGAAACTTATCAAGATCAAAGCTTTTCATTGGTGTTCTTTATCTCAGGGGCTTTTCATTGGTGTTCTTTATCTCAGGGTTTTAAGGTTAATCATTCTCTGATATTTGTACAAACTGAAGGGCTTTTTTTTGTAGGATGTTTACTATTTTCTTTTCTTTTATTTTTTAACAAGAAAAATAACTTCTCATTGATGGAATGAAAAGAGATTAATGACCAACAAATACAAACTCCACAAGGGAGTGAAATCGAAAACAGTAAATGAAAGTAATAAATAAAGAGCACTGCAGCGGAAAGAAAAAGGCATTCCTACTAAGACTTGGAGAGAAAACACCATCAAAATCCTTGAGACAAGTTCAAGCAAAGCGATCTATCCGAGGGAGGAGCTTCATATGGAAGAACCTTTGATTTCATTCTAAAGGTAACTCTGGAAAGCTGAATATCTTGTAAAATAAAAGAACCAAACTATTTGGATGGAGAACCCTTTGAAGAAAACTTTAAGACTTGCACATTCAATGAGCCAAAGCCAAGGAAGATGGTTGATGTCAAAGATTTTGAAGATCCTCTCCAACCAAAAAAGATGTATTATTTATTGTTTTCAGAACACTCCATGGAATTGAAGAATTTAACCAAATACCATACAAAAAAAATCTCAACAAATTGACTAGAAAGCTTTAAAATCCACCAAACATTTGTCAGCCAAAGATAAATCTTCAATTGAAATCTAGCAACCTTTTTTTTGGCTTTCTAGTCAACGCTTTGTGTCTTCGCACTTCTGTCCTCTTTTCAACTTCTCAACCATTAATGAAAAGTTTTATTTCTAGTTATAAAAAAATGAAAGAAAAAAAATTATCTGCTTCTGGGGAAAAAGACAAATTACTAGTTCAGTCTTAGTAGCGAATAGGGTAATTAATCATTGATGTATGGAATGGTACTCCTTAAACAATATCTTATATGGTTTTCATTTTTTCATTTTTTTTTTACTATCTCATTGATCATAATTCACAAGCTTTAAGATGTGTATGAACCTGAACTTCACGCCATTCAACTTATTAGATACAGACTATTTAACTCAAGAATGGACAGAATATTATTACGCAAGAAACTTTCCGAAGGTTCATGCTTACATACCAAGTTATATGTTATAGTTTGTGTACTAAGGAATAATTATGTAAATACTTGATAAGGAACTTGTCCCATTCTATTTGTTTAAGGCACATATGTCCATCAATACATATAACTCTAATGAGCAGAATAAATGAATAATATAACACACTTTTCTCTTAAACCTCTCACATTCTGTTACATCACAATCAATAGGTTTTAAAAAAGAAAACAATAAGTTAAAACTTAGAAATTTGTTTCTATTTGGTTTCTAAACTTTCAAAACTACGAATTTAGTCCCTAAACTTGCAAAAAAAAAAATTAAAATTTACTAATCTACTATTTCTAAAATTGAAAATTTAAGATTACGTTAGACATCTCTCTAATAAAACAATTAAATTTTAAAATTTTTTAATTTGTAAGGAGACTATTAGACATTTTTGAAAGTTCAGGGACTAAACAAACACAAACACAACCCCGAAGTCTAAGAACTAAACTTGTAATTTATCCAAAATAATAATAATATTTAACAAAAGAAACACTCCAGTTAGTTAATCAGATTGATTTTTAAAAAAATAGGAAAGATAATATGTAAGTTGATTATTAACAAGAAGCCCTATAAAATCAGTTACCATCTATCATTCTTAATAACATGATCGTGCAAAGAGGTGCATAAAAAAAACTGTACCACGTGTTTCCAGTCAAAAAAAACTCAACAGAAACAATCTAAAATGAAAATACCCTCGCTGCAGCTTCTCTTCTAGCATCTCTGAGGCTGGCCTTATTCCATGGCTTGAAAGTAACTTACGTATATGGTATAGTGTAATGAGTACTCCAAAGTAACCCTCCACATCTTGATACTTAATGTGTGGATGGACTGGTGGGGGTGCTTGACGAAATTTATCCCTCGAGTTCAGTAAATCACATGGGCTCAACTGGAACAAAAGGAGAACAGAAAAAAAATAGTTGTTGGAAATAAGAATAACCGATGGTTATAATAATTACAAAATTTAAAACAAAATAAAATAAAATAAAATAAACCAAAATTTGTGGTCTTAGAGAATAAATAAAATAGCTACAAATAGATGCTCCTAGGGTTGCTTTTTAAAACATTAATAGAAGGATTGTTTAAGAGTTTCACTTTTCTATCAATCGATTGTCAAACTAATCTCTCTATTTTTTTAAAACGAGAATAAAAAAATTTCTAGGAAGCATATGAGCATTAAAGACTAGAAAAAGGATGGAATCTCTCTCTCAATCTCTTTTTCCCCAGTTATTATCCATTTCACTATGTTAATATTTTCTTAAAGATAGTATGTTGAATTGGTTCCTTGAATACTCTTATGCGCATCAAAAGATTTGTACCACACCGTTCTATAATCTCTGTCCTGAAGAACTCCCATTGAACAAAGTTTAGCCACAAATGGACGTATAGCTTCCAAGAGCTTATTATTTATCTCAACAGCATCTTCTCCCATTGCAACCTACAAGTTTACAGATACAATATCAAATCTATAATAAAAGAACATCACTCACTTAAAGACATAATTTTTTGCATACTTGAATCAATTCTATTTTTCTGTCATGAACATATGGACTGACATCATGATCACTTTCATCACGATATTGAAGGTTTGAAATGTGTAAGTTGTCAATGATTTGCTGAATACCCTGCTTCTTTGCTGAGTACATGTAACTGGAGATTTAGAGTATATATATAACAATCTGAAAAAGAATTCAGTAGAAACTTACATCCTGGTGTGGCAGTTAAGGCTAGTATTCTTAGTGGCACAGGTACCATCATTAACTGCACATTTAAGATCATACAGGTAACTGCATAAAAAACTTGCAAGTTCAAGTAATATACTCGAAGTGAAAGATTCAACAGAAATGGAAAATCAGTACAGACTGAACAACAGACCTCACGAATTGCAACACAATAAGAGTAATTTCCAAGTGCTCGATGGGCCTCATCAATCACTAGGCAAACCAAGTATTTCACCAAACATGTGCCTGCCAAATTTTGATTTCATAATTTAAATAATGAAAGGTACATAATCAGCATACTGATTGCATGTTCTATTTTCTGTCATACATCATACAAAATGAGCTGGAAAGAAACTTTATAATGTTTTTTTTAAAAAAAAAAAAAAAAAAAAAATGAATGGATGATAACTAATGTGAAATTTTATATTAGTATAAGAGTTAGCACACCTACATGATAACAAAAATCAATTCAATGAAGAAATAGAACTCTGGTAAATAATGGATATAATTTCAAGAAAATGATCATTAAAGGTTTGCAATCAGCATAAGTTTCGTTTTTCATTCAAAAATCAGAGTATAAACTACAATATTTTAGCCTGGAACATCTCAATAGTACATTCCGTTACGTCTTTGACTAAGGATAAACAAATAAAACCAGGCATGAAACAGTGTCCTACATAAGTTTCCCCTCACAGTGAGAGTAAGAGTAATGATGCAAAATTGCAATTCGCAAGTCCGACCAGTCACCACTCACAATACAAGAGGGCTAAGGATTACAAGAATCACCAGATTGAATATCCTTCTCCAGCACTTGTGGTGTAACAAAGAAAACTCTTTTACTTTTCCAAAAACATGCTCTTTTTGTAGGATTTATCAGACCTGTCATGTCAATGGTCCATTCCTGCAATAAGTTTGATTAGACAGTCTTTGAATATATGTTAATCGTTCAAATAACAGAATAAGATATCTAGAGAAAGACCACTGATCCATCAAACCATTTTGTTGAACAACGAGTTTACCGCCGTACTTGTGGTATTCCCACAATATTATGGCATGCTTCTATCTGTTGCAAGACCAGTGGTCGAGAAGGAGCAGTAAATACTATTTTTCCTGCAAGCAATAACTAGGAAAAGATGTCAATGTCTTTTAATTCACAGATGTATCAGATAAATTCCAAAAAGCATCTTCATGCTAACAAAGGATTTATAATTTCAACCACATGCATTATATTCCATATCATTGTGCTCCATAGTTCGCTTAGGTCTGATTGAGGTTGGGCCAGCGTGAACAGAATATTTTCCTTTCCTTTTCTTCTATATCTCTCTTTCCTTTTCGTGCGTGTTAGAGAGGGGTTGGGAGGCATTAATGAAAAGACAAAATGTCTCAAGAATATGTATAAAGTTTTTTTAAGTTCAACAAATGTGGGATGAGGGAATTTGAGCCTCTTGACTTTACCTTTCAGTCCATTGAAGAGAGGAGATAAAAGGATATAAACTATATCAATTTAAATCCTAGATCCTTTATAAGTGATCAACTTTTACCATTTTTTAGCATTTATAACTATTTTCATTTTATTCCATTTAAATTCAACTCAAAATCCTGGCTATGGTGCTTGGCTTTGTTGTATCAAGCGGCTTGGTTTTTTGATACATTTGTTTTGTGGAGGCACCAATCCAGACTTTTCCTCTTTCCTTTTGGTTGGTTTTGTAGGCAGCTTACTTTTGTCCTAGTATTTTTCTTTGTGGTTGGTTGGTTGGTTAATTGTTTTGTAGCCTATTTGGTTTTTTTTTTTTTTTGTGTGTGTGTGTGTGTGTGTGTGTGTGTAAATGGTTCTTGTAATCTTTTCTTTTTTGGTTCCTTTTTCTAGTTGTTGTGGGTTCTTTTCAGCATTTTTCTATTGCTCCCTTTAAGGAAGTTGTATCCATGAACTTTTTCTCCCCTTTCATATATGAATGAAGAGTTTGTTTCTTATTTTCTTAACAAAATTAACTCAAAATCAACTAAATTAAATTATTCTTCACTCAAAACCCTACCAAAGTAAAAAAAAGAAAAATTTTCACTTAATTCTTCCTAAAAAAGTAGTGAAAATCGAGGAAGACAAAAAGAAGAAAAACCACTCATATAATGAAAAGTCACCTACTATTCATTTGATTCATGCATTTCTTTCTAATATAATGTAAATCTCTACATTTACATTAATGCATTGCAGTTTAAAACGATTTTAAAGAAGTCTTATACATGTGTAAATTAATGCATTGACAGTTTAAAATGGAATCTTAAAGAAGAGTCTAAATTGATTCACTTATTAAAGTCAATTATTAATTTAAAATTTTAAGTTCATGGGTATAAATTGAATTTTTTTTCCCTTTATTATTGATGTTATTATCAAAAGAATTGAGGTGTCAAACACACCTAAATGGAGTTGTCAAAGGACTTTCCCATTATTTTTATCATTATGATTAGGCAAAATATCAATTTATACACTTTTAAACTTCGCAAATTGAATTAATTAAAAACTTAAACTAACAATTATATCAACCAAAATCCTAAACTTTCATGAGTGAATCAATTTTAACCCTTTGTTACTTTTCCATTTGAAAACGTTTAATTCATAATAAACGCATGCTTGATTCCAACACCACATGCTTGATTCTAACAAATTGAATTAACTAAAAACTTAAACTAACAATCATATCAAATTCATAATTCTCACAAGTTTAAATTGATCCACTTGTGAAAGTTTAGAGTTCTCATTGGTACAATTATTAATTTTGAGTTTTAATTGATCCAACATACAAAGTTTGGGAGCATAAATTGTTTTTCCCTTATAGTTATATAAACAAAAGTCACAAAAATTACACGTTTTCTATGTTATTTTATATTAAGATCTTGGGAGTTACTATTTTCACAATAGTCCTAGAGTTACATCAATGGTTAATGCATCTTATTTTTCGAATTACTGGGAAGAAATAAAGAAGGGAACGACAGACCCTCCTTTTGCTTAGAGCTTTGAGACACTCTTATTTAATAGTTTCGAGGATGGTTTGTTAGTTTTCTAAGAGCACTACTTTAGTGGCAAAAGGAAACTTCGCAAGAAGAAGAAACTACAAATTTTGATTCTTCCAACCAATTGTGGGACTAACAAATATTTAAAGAAACCTTAGGGATCGAACCTACATGTTATTGGAACTATGATCAAGTTAGCCACTGGACATTACAATTGAGATGATATAACTTTAACAATCAATAAGATGGTAAAAGTTTTCTCTTACCCTCAGGAAACCATCTGAAGTAGTTATACATAACAACTGCAGCAATGAGAGTCTTTCCAAGTCCTGTAGGCAATGCCACCAACGTATTTGAAAATAGTGCTGTCTTGGTAATAGCCAGCTGATAATCCCGAAGAGGAACATTAACTACATAATTCAACTGACATCATATCAGATTAGAATTCTATTGACATCTAACTTCTAAGAATATAAATAATCCACCCAGCAATCAATGACGCAAAATACTGTATCATAATACCAAACAAATCTCCTTGTCTACTGACTTCATGAAACCTATAGCCTACATGTCGAACAGTGAACTCCAAAAATTTGAGGAATATGTTGGCATATGAAACGCAAGAAAGTTGCCAAAAACTAGATAGTTTGAGGCGGTAAGTAGGACTCGTTGCATTCCAAAATGAAAATCCAACTCTTGTAGTAAAACAAATGACACCTGAAGAAGCTTGTAGTTGATCTAACCAATAAGTTGACATTTTTAAGGTCTTGCTTGTATTTTACATGTTCATATCACGAGGGATAAGTGAAGAGTGTAAGGTATATGGATTATGTGATCCACTTTCACAGATGTTCATAGTGAGAACAGAAGAGGTGTGTTTTCTGAAGAACAAAATTGTGGGAATGGGGAAGAAAGCTATGAGGAAACAATTTTAGCTAATTTGATCGGAAGGAGAGTGATAAATAAATAAAAACAGAGGAAAGTAATGGAGAAGATACTGAATCCATTAATGAATAATCACCTATTTATAATGTCAGCAAAACTAAAAGAACACCAGTTTGGATAAGAGATTTTGGAAGTGAAGAACATCCTTAAAGGAAGAAGATGCTGCTGCTTCATGCATATCTATATTAGCAAGTGGTGAACCAATCTCATTTCGGGATACTTTGAAAACTGAAAAATGGAAAAATGCGATGAATGCATATAGAATCCATGGGAAGAAAAAACATGTGGGAACTAACAAATTTGCCTGCTGAATGAAAAAATAAAATTGAAGTTAAATGGGTCAATAAAACTAAACTATCGTGGAGAAGTATAAAGAAACCACGCTATGTTAATACTTAATAGCTCAGAACATACTCCAAAAGATGGGTATGTACTTGTAGCTTGATTGAGTATTACTTCAAACGAAAGTATCTCTTGCGGCTCTAGAGAATAGAAAGTTTTTCAGCTCAATGTAAGATAGGCGTGCTTGGATCATAAAACAAGTGGAGAGGACTTCGTACAACAACCTCCGAAATATGAACAAAAAGTAACGGAGTAGGAATATAATGAACTAGTTCACAAACCTATGGTCTTCAAGTTTATGAAGTGGAAATAGATAGTATTTTCTACATGCGGATTGCCCAAATGCATCCGTGGATAAAAAACCCAAAACAAGAAGAATCAAAATTAGTTTGGAGTTGAGAGACGACCTGGATATATCCAAGTCTTAGCTGCCTCCTGATCAATGTCAACAAGACAAACCGAGTCTTCAACAAGGGCGCGATCTTGGACCGGTTCTTCGACTTCCGGTGTTTTCTTCTGAGACTTAGCATTCGGATTTATGATAAATCTATGAAGTGTAGACTGGCGAGAAGTCCCGCGTTTTTCATTCTCCTCGGGAGATGGAAAAGAAGCTGGGTTTTCTGCAGAGGCGTCGGGAGATGCAAGAAGGGAAGAATGAAGTGAACGTGATGAAGCAGAGTGAATTCCTGATAGGCAGGCTACGTCAATTTCCTTGACGGCTGCTTCCCAGTCGAAATCCTGAAAAGGGAAAGGGAGATATGGATCAAAGGATTTAGATATATGGGGTAAGTTAAGGAGAAAGAGGAAGGACACATTTACGTCGTCGTCGTCGACAATGAATTTTCGATTACTTGTGGATGCCATCGGACGCAATAAACGCCGAAGAACATAGAACGGAGGAAAGCCAAAAGAACCAGAGGGCGCGAGCAGCGAGAGATGAACCAATGGCGGCAAAAACTTTAAACGAAAGTAGGGAGAAAAGAAAATTTATAAATATAATATAACTTTCCAAACAAAATTAAAAATACTCTCAACTTCAAAAATAGAAAATATAACTTTTAATGTTTTAGACTAAATTTTCTGTTTCGAAAAAATTAAACTCAACTTAACTGAAATTATTTTAATTTGATTTCGGTAATCTTCGGATCATAGGTTAGGTTATATGAACCAAGACATTGAATTCTTTTTCCAAAAAGTAAAAATAGGGTGTTGGGCTATGGAGGTAGTCCAGTAACCTACCCAACATGATTCGGTAAAGAAAAAACATGGATAAGAGGCTCGGCCCATATACGTGTTTCGTGTCCAGATTATCGGCCGAACCAGAATACGCACATCTATATCCTCCATAACAGCTTCTCGCTTAGCTCAGCTCAGTCTCGGTTTTGGTTTTGAAGCCGTTATTTGGCATACTATTCCCGGCAAAAAAAGAAAGAAAAAAAGCCCTAATCTATTCTTTCCCTTGCCTTCCTCTGGTTGAATTTTGCGCTCCAACCTGCCCAGCATGTCTACACTCGAAATCGAAGCTAGAGAGTACGTTTTCTTTTTCCTTCCTCTCTTCGCGGTTTCTTAGTTCGATCTCTCATTGGTTACCCAGAAATTTCAATGATTGAACTGGGAGTAACGACTTACTCCATGTGCTAAATTTTTGAGTTTGATGTACTCTAGTTTCTTTTCTGTATTTTGATTCTTCTTTTCGTGGGTTTTTCAAACTGCTTGCATTGCGTACTATTATTCATTTTCATATTTGTACACTCCTAGTTTCATAAGTTTTCCACGGTTCTTCATTTTTCATATTTCTAGTTACGTTCTTTATCCAGTTCATATTTAAGAGTTATTGGCCTTCTTTGGGTTAAAAGTAAGAATGACTTTTTCGCTATTATTGCACATATACATGTTCGTCAGTTGCTCTTATCGCTTGCTAACCAATTTGCATACGTTTTTAATTGTACTGTTACTGCGTTTCCGATGATATGCAGTCAAGAGTCGTATTTACTCAATTTACTGTAGGGTGTTATCTCAAAGCCGTCAGTCATATGTTCCATGTCGACCCGATTATTGATCATAATGCTGGCTTATTCCGTCTCTCCCGTTCTCTACTGGAGACATGTCGTTTATTTTTAATGCGTGATTAGATCTGATGAATCTTTTTTATCATTTTCCTGGAAGAGGAAAAATTTCTGATATGCTTTCCTTTCAGTGTCATCAAGATCGTGCTACAGTTTTGTAAAGAAAATTCATTGCACCAAACATTTCAGACGTTACAAAATGAGTGTCAGGTTTCTTTGAATACCGTAGACAGCATTGAAACTTTTGTTGCCGATGTAAACTCTGGACGGTGGGATGCTATATTGCCTCAAGTGTCTCAACTTAAGCTTCCAAGAAATATATTGGAGGACTTATATGAACAGGTAAAGTTAAACAAACTGTACAGTTATTCAAATATTGCATCAATCATTTCTAATTAATCTAATATATTATCCTTTATGGAAAGTTGTTAGAAATTTTTTACTTGGAAAATACCTTGAGAAGGATTTTCCTGTATAGATAGATTTTAGTATCTTCAAGCATGTAGTGGGTTGAAAATTTAGATGGAAGGGTTGACAAATGGCTTAGTGGCAACATTATAGAGCATGGGGCTCTAGAAAATATCTGGAACTCAAAATTTGTTGAAAGAGGGCCCTATAGCAGCATTTAGAGTTGTAAGCTTATTGGAGGTTGGGCTAAAATCATCTACTACACTATTCAATGAGTTCTCTTGTAGACATGATTATGTTTTATCTTCCATCTGATTTTTTATTAATTATTTTTATAAGAAACAAAGATGATTCACTTTTGCCGAGATATTGTGGAATTTCCACTCTTCTGCGACTTTTTCTTGTTGGTACATTCTTTATTATATTATCAAATGAAGGTTGTAGACTTTCAACCAAGAAAACCTTTCCTTGGAATCTAGAAAGGTAATTACCCAAAATATTAATATCGTTGTTTGGACAGCTTCATTGCCTCTAGGTCAGAAAGATTTTAGAAAAAGCCCCCCTCCATGCCCCAAGTCCATCACGTTCTCCTCTTTGTTTGCACAAAGAAAATTGTTTTAGTCGGATTTTGAGAACACATTTTCACAAAGGCAGTTGTGTTTTATTTTTTTTGTACGTGGTTGGACTTTTAGTCTCTTCCTCCTTAATTTGAAACCAGAATACAATTGATGGAAATAATTTACAAAAGTCAATTAAGAGGATAAAATGCCAGCGGAACACTTCCACCTAGTAAACAGACAAGCAAAGAAAGAATGAAATCCCAAATTCCACATTCTGAGGTCAATAGTAAGTGCCCCCCCCCCCCCCCCCCTCTGGTTCACAACCTTTTTAATACATGAGATTGGTGGTTAGTATTAAACCCTATAAAATTTTGTTGGAACAGTATATTCTGTACTTTTATTGTTTGATTGCATTTGTCCTAAGAAAGTTCTTCAGGTTTAGCAATCTTGATACACTTCAGATTTTGTAACTACCGTCTTGTAATTCTTTTTCCAGATTGTATTAGAAATGATTGAGCTTCGTGAGTTGGATACTGCTCGTGCTATTTTGAGGCAGACTCAAGTGATGGGTGTCATGAAGCAGGAGCAACCTGAGAGATACTTGCGACTTGAGCATCTATTAGTCCGAACATACTTTGATCCGAACGAGGTAAGGATTGATTCATAAATTGAAATGACCTTTTCTAATGCAGGTTTTCATTTATTTATTTTGTAAGAAAAAAAATTCTATTGATGTATGAAATTACAAAAGTTGGGGGAAACTCATATCCAAATTGGATAAAAGGGAAAGGATACTGTAGTAGTGGAAAAAAGGGAAATCATAGATACCAAGTAACGACCAAAAAGACAATAGCATTAAATCCTTATCTTTAAATATCCTTTGGTTCCTTTCTTGTCAAGTAAGCCAAATAAAAGTCCTCACAATATGCTTCCTGATGAGCTCCTTCTCCTGTTTGATGGGATGTCCCAAAAAAACATAGGAGAGAAGGAACACTGGGCAATTGGGAGTGCTGCTGACCATCCAAGTAGAAAAGATGACTCACCAAAATCTTGTTGCATATTCAAAAGCTACAAAAAATGACTTTAAGATTTGGAACAATTCTGGAATGACACAACGATGAGGAGAAATGTTCATATATGGCATCCTATGTTGGAGTTCGTCGTTTCGTGGCTAAGCTCCCAAAGGAAGAATTTCAATCCCTTTGGTTAGTGATCATCATAAGCGAAGCACATTCTTTGATTTCTGCTTCAATTCAGTTTCTCCTCAGCCATAATATCAGTTTATCCACCTTGGCCAATTTAGTTTCTTGGAGGATGACAATGGTTCAATTTTGTTTGATGAAATGAGGCTTTTTAACAAGAGCTCTTTTCTCCCTTATCTCGAACCTCTTACATTCCATGAAATAATGATCAAAGAGGACCAATCTACCAACCCATTGTGATAGAGGATGATGGTTTATCATAATTGATGGAAGATGTAAGCCCTATTAATTCTTGGAGTCCTTTTGTCTTGTTTCTCAAGGATTGAGTCTTCTGGAAGGATTTGGTAGGCCGAGGCATATGCCTAGACCTATAGTTTTTAGCCAAGGGAGTTACACTATAAGGACTAAAAGCTTCAAGCAACCGTTTGTTTATTGGGTTCTGTACAACTTTAATTGGCTTGTAGATCACAACCATTCATCAAAAGCTTCCTCATCGTTAGCTCATGGTCATTAGTTTCTTAGGTTTAATGAATGAGGAGTTCTATTCTCTATTTTATATGTTGTTTATGTGAATAATCATAATGTTATTTTTTTATGAAGCCAACTTCCATGGGGAAGAAATGAAAGAATAGACATAGGGATCTTGGGGTGGCTTCTCCGTCTTCTCAAAATTTCTCATTTAATTTTGCAGAGATCAAGATTAGTTTTTTTTTTTCTTTAAATAATTTGATCAATAAAAGAAATAGTTTCTTTGGTTTAATGAATGAGGATTTCTATTCTCTATTTTATATGTTGTGTATGTGAATAATCATAATGTTATTTTTTTATGAAGCCAACTTTCATGGAGAAGAAATGAAAGAATAGACATAGGGATCTCACGGGGCGGGGCGACTTCTCCGCCTTCCCAGAATTTCTCGTTTAATTTTGCAGGGATCAAGTTTAGTTCTTTAAATATTGATCAATAAAATAAATTAGTTTGGAAAATCTTCATTTTGATGGTTAATTTTCAATGAGAGATCCATTCAAATAGAAAATCTTGATATGCTAATAAAAGTAAAATAATATTTCATAAACATTTAAATCTGTGGTATCTTGTATATAAATGGAACAGGGACAAGGAATGCTCTCATTTAGCTAACGTAAAAAAATTTATTCTCACTTCCTCTCCCATCCCCCAACCTTATAGGGGCGGGTCCTTGCAGGAAAAAAACATCCCTAAATTTACAAGGACAATAAGGTTAGCCTAGAACAAAAGGAGCCAAAAACAAGGAGTAAAAACTACCAAGGTACACAATTACAAAAATGAACTTCATCTCACTTCCTCTCCCATCCCCCAACCTTATAGGGGCGGGTCCTTGCAGGGAAAAAAACATCCCTAAATTTACAAGGACAATAAGGTTAGCCTAGAACAAAAGGAGCCAAAAACAAGGAGTAAAAACTACCAAGGTACACAATTACAAAAATGAACTTCATCTCAAAAGAACGAGAGATTGGTAATCACAAAAGTCCTTATTAACCAAGGCCCAAACCTCCTCCAAGAGCTGTCCCCATCTCTAAAGACCCTCCTATCTATTTCCAGAAAAAATGTTTGAAATTGACACCCACGTGTGTCCATGCTAATATAACTCATTCAAATTTGTACTGCATGGGTCTGCTCAAGTGTGTTAAATGCTTTATTGAGTGTTAAATTTTTGTTTCTCTGCACCTCAGTTAATTTGTTATCTATAAGTCAATCCTGGAAATGTTTCCCTATTTAATAAAGGGGGCTAGATAGTTAGGGGCTATGCTTCACACACACACAATTGAGATGGTTCGTTTTATGCTTAAGATGTTAATTAGTTATTATGACAGGCTTATCAAGATTCAACAAAAGAGAAACGCCGAGCGCAAATTGCACAAGGTTTTCAACTTCACCCATATTTCATTTCTTCATCTTCTGGGTGCCCTTAATCTTATCTTGCTCAAGAATTCAATGATTTCACTTAATTATCGGTAAAGTAAAATTTGATGACACATGGATAATAATAGTGTCATGTCCAATCAAATCCTAATGGCCCATGTTAGTTTCATATATACACAGAAAGTACTGTTGATTTTTCCAAAATTAAGAAGTTAATGGGAAATATTACTCACTAACTGATACTTTATTGAACCACTTTAAAGAATAGAAGATTAGTGACAACATCTGGTGGCATTAAACATTCTTTTACCTATTGTGGGGCTTCTTGGTAAGACTAATTGGGATTGTCCCCTTCGAGCGTTTAGTATTTTCTAGTAAATACTGTTCCATTCATTCTTTTATTAGATTTTAAAAATGCTAGCTGTTCTTGTAACCTTTTATCTCTTCCTCTAGGATAGGTTTTTCATCAAGGACTCAATCAAAGTTTCATTTTTAAGACATGAGAAGATCTAAGGAACAGGTTCCATGTATTATATCAGAAAAAATGGGTAAAATTTGGATATTTTTTTCTATTTTAAATTGTTGGATGTATGTTGAGTTTTTATGTCATTTTTGGTTGCTCATACACGAGTACTTGTGTAACTGCTGCTGAGTGTGTGTTGGTTATGTTCCTATTTGCATTTTACAGCCCTTGCAGCTGAAGTTACTGTGGTTGCACCTTCTCGATTAATGGCTTTAATTGGCCAGTCTCTAAAATGGCAACAACACCAAGGTAATATGAAGTTGTGTTATACTTTAGACATTAATAACCATTTTGCTAGATTCCATGACAGCTCAGTTTTCCCCTAAAATAAGGTTCCATGAAAAGATGGTAAAAAATCTCGCTATTCAGGTAATTGATACCTCAGTATACCCCCCCCCCCCCCCCCCCCCCCCCCCAAAAAAAAAAAAAAAAAAAAAATCTGATAGAACATATACGGAGATATTTTAGGTTCCATGGGAAAATGGGGTTAGAGTTCCGCTATTTAGGTGTTGTGTAATTGAAACATTAGCTTACCCAATAAATAAAAACTATGATATAAGAATATTTGGAGGTATCCAATCATTTATCCTCGAAAGGATATCAATGTTTGATCACCAATTGTGGAGTACATATTGTGTAAATTATGAGCTACTAAATATCATTTTCCCGTTAATATGTCTAATACATTGGAAGATGGCTCTTAAAGTGGTTTAGAAGTGTTTTCATATGGTTGCTGCAATGAAGTAGTTCTTCTTTCAGGCTTACTTCCTCCGGGAACGCAGTTTGACTTATTTCGTGGAACTGCTGCTATGAAACAAGATGTGGAGGATGTTTATCCAACAACTCTTTCTCACACAATAAAGGTGAAAATAGTAAATCCAATGCTTGTTTGGATGTTCCATGATGCATGATTTTTGTATTTGTTGATTACTATTATTATTATTTTTAAGACACCTAGTTTTTATGTGGCAAACTCTCTTGCGATTCCTTTCCAGAAGAGAATTTCTAGATGCTCTGCTAATCTTTCTCAAGGCAAAGGTGCAACCAAGTCAATCGCTTCCCTTTTTGAGATAGGGCACCAATCAACATGCTGAACAAAAGGTTTAGGAAGCACTCTTGGATCATAGAAATTAGAGGATAAAGATAAAACAAGAGGTGTTAACACTTGGATCACATTTAGAGGCACTCCTCCTTTTGTCATTTCTTGTTAGGTCGTTTTCTTTTAGATTGGAGCTTCTTTCTAGGTTGCTGCGAGGCTGGTCCTTGTTTGGCATCCGTGACTGTTGTTTTTGTCGGCCATTGTCTTTATTTTTTTTTTCTAGAGGTTGTATACTTCCATCTTTTCTCAATAAAAGAAAAAACTTGTCTGGAATATATAGGAACAAACAAGAGGATTGATAAGATGTTTATTTGTTTTTTCCTTCCTTGATTAGGATCAATTCTTTATGTATCTCCTGTTCAATTTTGTCATAATTCAAATTAATTTGAATGCAGTTTGGTACAAAAAGTCATGCAGAATCTGCTCGGTTCTCACCAGATGGGCAGTTTCTAGTTTCTTGCTCTGTGGATGGATTTATTGAGGTATAGCCATATAGATGGATGGGATGTTTGAGAATTGTCCATGTAGCTTCTTTAACTTCTATTTACGTACAGGTCTGGGATTATATAAGTGGTAAACTCAAGAAGGATCTTCAGTATCAGGCTGATGTAAGTATGCTTGCCCTCTATCCTTTGTTGCATCGTCATATCTTTTCCATATGTAAGTTCACTTAGTTTGATATACTGAAAGCATTAACTGCATGCACATTCTTTTCAATTTTGTAAAACGGGGAAGATACCAGGAGAAAAAGTCAAACATGCATTTAAAATTGACATAAAATTAATTTAGAGCACAAAATAGTTTAAATTAATTTAGAGCACAAAATAGTTTGGAGAGTCGGCATAAAAAACAGTTACAAAATAGCAGGAGTTTTTAGATAAATAACATTAAAATAATATTAAAAGTGACACAAAAGGAAAGGACTTGATCTAGGATCCCTCTGCAGCTGCACGCTCCCTCCATTGAAAGTGGTCTATGCTTTGTCTGTAAATACAAAGAGTAGCAGAAGTATGTAAGCAACCTACTTGTAGGCTTTCGTTGAACCTCATCCTTGTGACGGTCTCTTAGCTATGTGCTCATATACGGTCTCTGGAGGGAAATATATGGCAGTTCAGTTCAATTGGACCAAATTGGTCCAACTGAACTGGCTAGGTCTGGTTCAATTGGATCGGCTAGGTCCGGTGTGCTTGAATCGACTCATCTTCTTCCTCACCCTAGCTTACCCTTGGACAATGGTTTTTGCTGCAATCTCTTCCATTGATCACAACTCACGATACACGCCCCACGTGCCCTCTACTCCTTCACCAACCTCGTAGATCTCATCATGCTGAATCCAACAAGGCCAATTTCATCAAATTCCATCCAGAGAACGAGTGAGATACAGTAGCTCAAACTTCGCAGTAAACTCAGAAAACTCACCTGTGAACCACAACTTTGATCTCCTTCTCCGTTCGTGCTACCTTGCCGACGTCGTGGGTTTTGATCTCAGTCTTCTCGTTCTCCCTCTCCTTCCGTCAAGTTTTCTCCTCCAATCCAAGCTCCACAGTCCGTTAAATCACTCCAGTGCCCCAAATCCAGCGAAATCTGTGAGGAAAGTGTGTTAAGTCACCTCCTCATTGTGCCTTGCATGCCATAGCCACCGTATGCCAACGACAGGGTAAACGGCGGCGGGGTGGCCAATGCTGTACTTTAAAATTATTTACTTCTTTATTTATTCTTTATGCACTTATTTATCCTTACTTGTCCAAGTCATCCACACATCTCACATTTGCCCAAAACTCAACATAGGGGTATTACAATAAGTTTCTTGTTGGTTGCATATTTTAACATGCAAGTGGGTTTACAGGAAACTTTTATGATGCATGATGATCCGGTCCTTTGCGTTGATTTTAGTAGAGACTCAGAGATGATTGCTTCTGGTTCACAAGATGGGAAAATCAAAGTGAGTTCTGAGTTCAGCTTCTTCAATCACTTGTGTAATCATTCTTTCAGTAGGATGTAATCTGTAATCATTTCTATGCTTGTTTGTGTTGCTTATTATTTATCTATCTTAAACACGCAATTTAAATATGTTGCTAGAATAAAAAATTCTCCATACCATTGTGTGTGTGCATTACGCTTTATTTTCTAGAGAGATTTTTTTCAGCGGCCGTGTCTACTTTTGTTTAATATTATATTCTGGAGGGTTATGGAGGCAGAGTTCTGATAAAGTTTAGTCCTACACTATGGGAGCATAAAATTTATCCATTTTACGAATAGTAAACATTGGCTATTTAATCTCTAATGTAAATACGAGGAATGTTAAGAACAACCAAACTTTTTACCAAATGAGACGCATTCACATTACATGGTGAGTAGTTACAGAAGGTCTAGGAAGCATCAAGGCAAGGGCACCCCATATCCCAAAGTGAAGGATTAACAAGTTCGACTGCATTCTGAGGCATTATTCCTTTATGGTGGGGCTGCCGTGGTACATTCATTGCAAGGTTACGGTGGAGGGCCTTGACAATGCTCGGTATGGGTCTGTTTTTCTTATCATTTGGGGTTCATTTGGTCAAAAAAGGGAGCCATCCTCTATGGTGGAGGTCATTGTGCATCCACTGTTAATGATAAGATTGGATCGTGTGGCAAGTAAGGTCTTGTTTTTTCGCTCAGGTAATGAAGTCCTATGCTGGCACCATAGAGTTGAAATAAAAGCAGACTTGGAAAGAATCACAAGAAGCTATTGTGATTTGGTCCATTTAAAGCCTCAAGTTGGAGCCTTCCCTTGGACATTCCTTACCCCCACCACCTCCACTCTTTTTTTGATTGAACGCAAGTTCTTTTTTCTTTTCATTCATTCTTCTTCTTCTTTTTTTCTTTTTTTCGCAAAAAAAAAAAAAAAAAAAAAGAAAAAAAAAACTAAATAAGTAGAATATAATATGTACAATGAGGTAGGGATGTAGTATCTAAGTAATTATACATTGGTGTACTAGCATTAACTTGTACTCTTTGACTGCTTGTCTTTGATACCTTAGGAAGCTATTGGTTATTATTGGGACAATATTCTGTTACTTTCAATCATTGGAGATCCATATTTTTGTCGTGATCTAGGTATGGCGTGTAAGGACTGGCCAATGCTTGCGGCGTCTCGAACGTGCTCATTCTCAGGGAGTTACGAGTGTTGTTTTCTCTCGTGATGGAACCCAGTTGTTGAGTGCATCTTTTGACACCACAGCAAGGTTGGTTCAAGATCTTGATTGTTGCTATGAGAATATTTTCTATGTTTGCTCTAGTAGACATTACTATATGGTATATGTTAATGGGAATTATGGTTTTATGTGGTTAGTTTTTGGCTTTTTTTTAAATGAAAAAACTTCATCTTTACTTTCTTCCCCCAAATTAATTCTTGGATGGTCACGACTTCTTCCTTTTTAATGTTATAACTAATTTGTGTTATATTTGATATAGAATCCATGGCTTAAAGTCTGGGAAACTATTGAAGGAATTCCGTGGCCATTCATCATATGTGAATGATGCAGTCTTTACTAATGATGGAGCACGTGTCATTACCGCATCTAGTGATTGCACCGTCAAGGTTGATCATTATTTTGACCATGTTCTATGACTATTGACTGTGCAATGTAGTTGGCAGGCTGGGATCGTTCCAAGTAACATAGTAAATTTGTTGTTCGTTGTAGGTTTGGGATGTGAAGACAACCGATTGTCTGCATACGTTCAAGCCACCGCCTCCATTAAGGGTTTGTGAAACTGCTTTAATAGATGAGATATATTAACACAAAAAACTTAGTGTTGCTCACCACTGTTCACTTTTTGGAATCCTAGGGAGGAGATGCCTCTGTGAATTCAGTTCATATCTTCCCCAAAAATGCCGATCTTATTGTTGTTTGTAACAAGACATCGTCAATATACATCATGACATTGCAAGGGCAGGTACTTTTGTTAATTGCTAAGCTAGGAGTGAGATCATTTTCTTCCCTCGATTGTCTTTCTAGATAAGAGACTATTTTATTGATGAATAAAATTTACATGGCACAAGGCTGTGAAAACCAATTGGTAAAACCATAGAAAGGTTGTAGTAACAAAAAGTGCCCCTATCAACACTACGGTGAGGGTTTCAAAACACTGTTCAAATTGCATAACCATCCTACCCACATTTTGAAAAAATAATGTTCTTCTCTAGATTGTCATGGTAGACAAATCAATTAACCTCTTGATATGTCCACGTGGATGTCTTCAAGTATCTAATGATTAGGTGTGGCATTGAAGTTAACTGGTGCAGCTATTGCTGGATTGTTCTCAATAATTTCAACATATTCTCTCTTTGCTCTTGCGTTCCTACACCTTTATGCAAACAAATGTGGAAGTATCTGCTTGCATGACTTTGAAGCTGAATCACTTTTTGGTTTTTTTTTTTTTTTTTTTCCAAATTGCTTTGACATAAAATGTAGTTGCATGGGTTACGATGAAAGTTTTTCTGAACTCCGAGTAGGTGGGATATGATGAAAAAGATTTTTTTTCTTACAGATTATTATGATGATCATGACACACTTCAGAAAGTTCTGCAGAATAATGTAATTAATACAATTACTATCTTGGCTTATTAATCTATTGCTTGCATATAGGTTGTCAAGAGCTTCTCATCTGGTAAAAGAGAAGGGGGAGACTTCGTTGCAGCTTGCGTATCACCAAAAGGTGAATGGATATACTGCATTGGTGAAGACAGGTCTGTTTTCTTATGTTTTGGATGCATAAAATTAAGTCATCCAGCTGTGTTGTGTCCTCTATTTGTCATGTTTGGTGCAGTTTGCTTTTTTTTTTCTTTTTTTCCAGACGTGGGTATACACTGTTACTAATTCTAGTTGGTACCCTTTTTACTGAAATATGATTGTTTGACCTTACCAATTGTAATTTCATATGTCGATTTGCGTAAGTATATGTTGATATTTCCATCATGGTGAATCAACATTTCCATTATCTCTTAAAAAAGATGAAATATAAATAAAATATCAACAAAGTGGACTTAATATTAATAAAGAAGAAATTTCAACTTATTTAAAATGGGTGAAATGTTTATTTGTTTATTTAAATATTTTTTCTTATTTTTATATTTAAAATTCTTTAAAAAATATCCATCTACATAGACAATTGATCAATATTTTCATTGCGATTTCTTTAAAATTTATAGCTCGAAATTTTCATCAAGATTGACATCTAAAACCACATATATGGTCTCCATTTGCGAGTTTTTTCATCAACAAATTTATTTAATTATTTATTTTTATTTTTAACTTATGTTCTTTAATTTGTCTACCATATGCAGGAATATGTATTGCTTCAGCCACCAATCCGGTAAGCTGGAGCATCTCATGAAGGTATGTGTTTTGTACTCCAATTACTTGGATTTCTCCTGGCCGATTCTCAGTTGCCCAAAGACTAGAACACATTTCTTATCAATGTGACATTTTTATCTGGCTATAGTATTTTATTTGAATATTTTGATGAAATCAGAGTTGGCTCGCCCATGTATAATTTATAAATCATAATTAAGTAGGTTAGTATACTTTAGGTTGCTGTTTCTGTCAGTTGCCCTAGAGTATAGTTTTGATCCTCCAATGCCTCTCCTCACAATACAAATGAATGAGAACATGGAAAGGCTGTAGGTAAAGCCTATTGTGTTGGTTCTTCTACGCGAATAAGCCATCAAGGAACCTAATTTTAGGAAAAATATATGAATGGTTCTTTGATAGAAGGAAATTAATTACATTAAAAAACTTAATCGATCATCCATCGAATGCTTTGAAGTTGTTGAATACAAGTTTGAATCCCATGTAGCTATAGGAAACTCATAAAACCACTTGGTGCCATGTTGATTGTTTTTGGTGCATAAAGGAATTCCTCCCTCATTGGTACGTTTGCAAGACATAACTTTCCTTTTTCTTGGGCTTGTTATTTTATTATTGGTTTGAATTGTTACATATTCTTTGCACGACTGGATGCTAGATTGTTTAAACTTGAAAGAAGCTCAAAAAGGAAAATATAATGATACCAAATTCTTTTAATTTGTTTCTGCTAGGTTCATGAGAAGGACGTGATAGGTGTGAGTCATCATCCTCACAGAAATCTAGTTGCTACTTATAGTGAAGACAGCACAATGAAATTATGGAGGCCTTGACTCTTCCGCCCATGCCTACTATTTTAAGTGTAAAACTTTTAACACTTGTAGTTGTATTCATTTATCTTATTTGCAACTTAGTTTTCTCGATAAACTAATGATATTATTTAAATGATGATAATCCATGTATGGAATCTTGTGGTGGTGTTGCCTGAGCATGCTCCGTGTAGAGTATAAAGATAAATTGGTGATTCGATTTGTTAAGAGAAAGACAGCCAGCAACCCTGCTAAAATTTTATATGAACTCCTTTCTACCCGTCACGAACAAGTTCTAGTCTTTCATATGAGTGCGTTATTTTGTACTTTGAACAAGTTCTAGTCTTTTATATGAACATGTTAAATCATCACTGAACCCATAAGCAACTCAGATTTGAAATTGTTTTGTATGCAATAATAAAATCAAAATGGTTTTGTATGAGAAGAACAACACGCTCTTTGACAGATATCATAATACTAATAATCCGAAGTGAAATTTGAAAGAAAGGTGGTCTCTACGGGCAGAAAGGTCTGCTCCCACGAGTCCTATGACTTGGAATGGTGAAGTGCCTAATCCTGCCCTCTTGTTTCCTGAGATATCCTTCGCAGAGAAAAGCCATAGAGAATTTGTCCTCAACCACTCTGTCCACATCATGAACGAACACATCGGTGTCACCCTCCTGTCTGTTCCTAGCCATGAGGCCAGCCGTGTAGATGGCACTCATCCTTCCGGGCGCCTCATTGAAGTAGCCTGTTGGAGCATCCACCATTATCAAGTCCCATTCCATGTCATAAATCTCGGTTGGAAAGCCTTTGAGCGCAAGTTGACATTTGGAAAATCTGGGGTCTCCCACAGTCTTGCACTCTTCTTCCATTCCCATCTTCATAAGCTCTTCGGCTTGATGGACCTTGGTGTCGTACTGCACGTTATAAGCCTCCAAGGAGGGCACCCGCTCCTGTATTTGATCGATCCAGGCCTTGTCTTCTTCAAGGAAAACCGTGCGACCTCCATGGTTGAGAGCTGTCCACATTAGGCTGTCATGGCCCAAACCGAAGACCAAGAAGTTGCAGGGTGACTTTCTTTCCAGGACTCTGGCGGACACAGAGATCTCCTTGAGGGTTTGTTGAGGGGTTATGTTGGTGGTTGCGTAATGGATGAGAGCGTTGGCCAGAGAAGGCGGGGTCTTTGTGCAACTTGGAGTGAAGGGAAGAGATGGGCATGCTGGTTCTTCTGTCAAATTGGATACATGGGTTTGTGCAACGGGCGACGGCCTATTCTGGGAAGATTGTAAACCTGATCTAATTACTAACATGAAGATGGAAAGGAAGAAGAAGAGAAGAAGAATGAGCTTAAGGTTAATGGAGAGTGGAGGTCTGGACCTCATGCTCATTGTTGAATGTTGTTGTTGAAGCTTTTTCTGAAAATTTATGGACGAATTACATTAACATTCAGACGATGGAAGAGGGAGTGAAATGAGTTTCAAATTCTTCACAAAGTGCAGCAGAGATCCCAGACATTTATGAGAACGCAAAGCTGCAGTGAAAGAATTGCAAAAGTAAAGTTGAAGCAAAGAAGAGAGCTCCAAATTTGATGGTGACAAGATGGTTAGGAGGCTGTTGGTTTGGTAGAAAAGTCCACAACAGTTGGTGGACCTGCTGGGCAGTTTTTTCTTTTTCTACTCAATCTTTGTTTCTGTGAATCAAGACTAGGCTTCAACTTAAATATTTCTCGCCCAAGTAGTAATATCATGGAATGAAAGTGAAATAATTGTATTTGTAATATCTGGCGGGGTACTTACCAGTTGGAAATGTTGTTTCTCATGATAGCTATGTTGGAAGACGGAAACGTGGTGTGGTTGGAGATTTGGTGACACTAATAATGCGTCTTTGGTTGTTGCTTCAAAATAAATCAATCATCCAAAAGCATTCTCTTGCTTTGCACTTACCACTCGCTGCCTCTTTCAGATGTAACACCATTCTATTTTAGCTGGAAGCTGGAGTCTCGATTCTCCATTTAGATTAAGAATAGGAGAGGAAGTGAGAATTTTTTTTTTCGTGCCCAATTTTTTCGTTTCATCCCTGTCCTACCTAATATAAATATATTTTTAATATATTAAATATATATATATAAAGTAAAGAAGTTAATTTTAAGATTTTAATTTTAATATTTAAAGTAAAGACGGTAAATGTTTTTGAATTATAAAATAGTATGTTGTGATGTTAAAATTTAAATTAAAAAAAAATGACGCCTAGAAAATGGTACATATATTTTGTTTTATGAATTTTTTTTAATAAAGATTATATTAAAAAATGAAAAATCTTTAAAATAACTATTTGTTAAAGAATAATAAATATAAAAAGAAAATTACCCGAAACCAATTCCTACAAAAATAAATTGAGAATTTCGCCCAATGAAAAATGAAATAGGTAGTGTTCCCCATTCCCACCCATAGACATCTCTTGTTGTAAAACACGTGCATGTTCATCCTACTACTTAACTTTTTTTTTTTTTTGTTCTCTAATTTAATTTATTATTATTATTTACTAAATAGACGAAAAGGATCTTCTCAAAATTATTTTTTTATGATTTTTAAACACCTGTAAAAATGATTTAACCGGCTCTAAAATAATATTTTAAATTTTATCTTGGTTGATTAAGATTTATTTATTTTTGAGTTGGAGGATGGAAGATTAATGTATAAAAGAAAACTAATAACAATTAAAATAGTTTTGTTTCTTTTTTTTTTTATTTTTTTTTATTTTATTACAACGTTTTAAGAAAAACGAAAATAAAAGGGACTTGCCAAAAATGGTTGGAGAAGGGGAGGCGAGGGCTGAAGTGGCTGAAAAGTGGCGTCCATATATAAAAGGAGTTCAACATTTCAAACAGAATTGAGCGCCAAAGCTTTTGTCTCTATTTAGAGAGAATGAAATTCGCGGTGAAGGCATGGGGCAACGGCAAGGCGCGCACCGGATTTCTACAGCTCGTCCACTGCGCTTCCGCCATGGAGACTCCCGCGTTACTTCTCTCTACTCGCAAAGGACTGCCTAATTTCAGCTCTCCTGATCTTCTTCCCTCTCTCCCTTCGCCTGATTCTCACCTCCTCCAATTCAGTCCTCTTCACTTGTAAGTATTCTACACAATCCCTACGCCTTCAGCTGCATTCAATCGTTTCATTTAATTCGATTTGCGTTCGATGTACTGATCACTCACTTCATTCGCGTTCACTGTGTTTCTTAATTGGAGTGTCTCTCTCTACTTTGTTGCATGGATTTTCTTTTCATTTATTCGTTCTCGTCTAGCTTAAGATTGTTTGTCTGCGAGGACGATTCCTGGACTAGAAACTATTCTACAATCATGAGAATAGGACTGGCTAAAGCATGAGATAAGAAGTTCGTACTTGGAAATAATCGCGCGGTACCTTTTGGATTTTTCTAGGGGAATATGTCATAGGAAAGGACGATTACTGGCGATGGATGTAGAGCGTGTAATCATGGAAGTTGGAATGATAATTATGTCGCTGTGATTCTTAACTATCTGAACGGCTGAGTTAATGATGCAACGACTAATTTATGATGTTGCGATTTATGCTCTAGGCTCTTCTTACACAGCTTATCTATGGATTTTTTTATTTATAATCATTTGTATGCGTGAAAGAACAGTCAATAAATTTGTGGAATCCATTGCTTTTATCTATCTTTGGTCCTCGATTCAACTTCCGTACATAAATAAATTTTTAACTTTTAGATGACATGCTGTAATGAAAATTTAGTTCTCTCTTTAGATTTATCAGATGAGTTCATTTTTGTACAGGTAGTAGGTACATTAATTGATTCTCTACGTCGTTCTCGATGTTGGTGGCTGTTTTTCTTTAGGCACTTTATGCTCCTGTTACAGTTCTCATCCAAAATATCGGCTTAGATTTTCATGATTCCATCTTGTATTAAAAAATTGGCTGTCCTTCACTGTGTAGTTAACAAACAAGTCCGGTAGAAAAAAAATATTTCAAGTATAACATGAAGATAGTTGTTTTTAATTGATATTGGTTTGATGTTAGTCACATTGACTTTTTTATCATTTAAATCATAGCATAGAAGGTCATTCATCAAAAACAATATCAAGTATTGGAGGGCTATAGCATTTACTTGGTTTACATGAATATGGATTTGCAGCTGTAGCAAGGGATTCTGTTCAGTGCCTTCCAAAATGTGATGCTACCAATAAGTTTGGAGCATCTTTTGAGACTACTAGGGGTCATCGTTCGGTAATGGAATCTCACTACTTGTTGCATCAACTTTGGCTATCCATCTTTAGTATATAATTTGGAAAACTAGTTTCTAAGTTCGCTTTGTAATTGTAGATTAGACCTGTTGCGTAAATTGAAATGATTTCGTGCATGAAACCAGACATTTGGGCCTCCTTGGCTGATGAAGTACCATCGTGGGTTTCAGATAAAAGGAATAAAACATCAGTGGATCGAACTGTGAAATGGCTGGATGAATGCATCACAATGAACTCAGTAAGAACGCTAGGATGCCCCTTTTATATATCAGCATCTTGTCTGGATTTGAACTCTGCTAGATGTGTAATGTTGAGAAATGTAGGTCAATGAGCATTATTTCTAAGCATTTAGATAAGCAGTACATAATTGCTCTTTCGTAGTGTGTTGTGTGTTTTAAACTTCAACAAGTGGCTAGGCCCATAGAGAGAAAATAAGTTGGGAAAAGCAGCAGTCAAAAAGCATCTGGTTGTGCAATTCTATAGGGAAAATTCATGAACGAGCAGAAAGTAGGCCAAAATTTTCAGAGCAAGCTGACCAAAGGAGGGGAATTCTGGTCCCTTTTAAATTGATAGAAATGACATAATTCTATCAGATAAGAATGTTGTGAAAAAGTTTGGTGGATTTCTTTAAACACTTGTTCATGGTAGGTGATCATCAGAGATTTTCCAAAATCTAAATACTACAGTGATTGATTGGACAGGCTTTTACTTGCATATTTTAGGTATAGATTCTCACGTGTAAAAGGGTTAGGTGCCTAAAGTTCCCTAGACTAGGTGCCTATGGGTAACGATTGGATTGTGGTTTCCCACTAGTATTTTAGAAGTGGTTGTTAACAAATGCACAAATGAAACATTTTAATAGCTTTGTTGTTTCTGGGTATTATGGCATGAGATAGCTGTTCAGTGCTTCCAGAGTATCATTTTAATAGCTTTCAAAATGCCCTCAAATCAAGAGTATTGGGCCATATACATGCAGCAGAATTTATAGGTTGTATATAAATTTTTCTTATGAAGAGATATTCTTAAGATTTTTAGAGTGTATCTAAGTCATGAGTCATATGGCTGTTGTTGACTCATTAATATAAAAGCAATATGGGAATGCTGTCATGACTCATGGTGTAGTGATAGTATTTAGTCTTTATGTGTAGGTTTGGTCCTTTTTATATTTTTTTCTTTTCCCAATCATGTCAAGAGTGATTTGAAACAAGTAACTTATTATTATAATGAAGACAGGTGGAGCTGTTTTTGGAGCTATTGTTGGAGGCAATGATGTAGAAGAACGTCAAAGATGTGCTGCGGAGGTGGTTAAGCGTTATGTATCAGGTTCAATAACTTGTTCTTTGTATATAAGGTGAAACAGTGGTAATTAGTTCAAGAATTAATTGCTGTAGAGCTAATTTTGTGTTATATCAATTTCTAGCTTCTTGCAGAATTTGTCTAGACTATCAAAGTTCTTAATAGCCATTAACATAACAAATAAAATTTTGAACAGAATGTCAATATTTGTGTTCCTCGACCCTATCTAGCATGTAAGGAATGATTGTTTTCCCGTTGCATTTTGTTCAGTTAAATTGATCATTTCTATCATAGTTTCCGGCCGCTTATTCTGATTTCTCAGTTTGAACAAACAATTTTTGGTAGGTTACTGGATTGGAGGTTTTGGGCTTGGAGAGAGCACGGATGAGCGTCCTGCCCTTCTTGATGCCATTACAGTAAGGATTTTGCTTGTAATGCTGTCAGGTTTGTCTTTTGGAACATTGCCATCCTTTTTCTGCACCAACTGAGAACGTGGATGTTTTGCATGTGAACCATACTAGTTGATGAGTTGAACTTTGAAGCTTAAGAGTAGCAAGTTGGATTTGTTTGTGTGGTCCTCTGTTAACAATCTGTCGGAGTTTGGTTTTTTTTTTTTTTTTTTTTGAAGTTTTTTCTATTCTCTTTACGTTCATGGCCCTTGATGAATTTTTTTTCAAAGACAAACAAAAAGGCAACTTCACTGTGATTCTCATTACATCCATATCCCTTTGCTTCTCTCTCCTTCTCTGCGTCACTTTCCGTATCCATATCCCTTTGCTTCTCTCTCCTTCTCTGCGTCACTTTCCGTATCCTTTCTTTTCTATCTTCACTCTCTGTATTCTAAGTAGCTCTATCCAAAGCTGTGTTGCCTCATGTCCACTTTTATTACACATTTTCCCGCATGTGTTTTGTAAGCGAAAAGGAAATGTACTACTTGCAATTCTTTCATTCCTTGCACAGGATGTTTTACCAGAGGAAATGCCCCGCATGATCTGTGGGCTTGGACTTCCAGGTATAGTTTTTCAATCTTTTAGATCAAGTTGCTTGACCAACTTAAGTGTACCTCAATTTGACCAAGAGTTGCATGAAGCATGCGTCTTGTTTTGACTTTTGGTTGGATTTCGTCTCCACCCTGTGGAAGCTGGAAATACATATTTTTAATATTTTATGGAACCTAAACATTTAAGGCTACGTTGGTTTATGGTTTTAGTAAGCCTAAATTTTTGTAGCTTGTGACTAAGTTTGGGTTTAATAATCATCACTATTAATGCAGACTTTATGATCCTTTTTGTAATATTATTGTGAGTTCTCTGGCCCCTAGAAGAGCATTTTGTAATTGTCGTTTGTCAATCAAACTAGTTTTGTCTAAATATCACTTTTGTTAATATATATATATAGACAGACAGACATATAAGGAAACCCCTCTGATAAAATGTTGGATGGCCCCTGACAAATTTTTGTGTTAACTATTCAAATCACTTGCTAAATGTCTATGAAATGCTGGCTCAGATACTGCAGGAGTTGTATGAACATTTCACTACCTGAAATATACTTAGTTGTCTCAATCTTCATTCTCACAGTAATAATTCTCACCTTATTGCAGACATAACACTCATCATTATCTAGGATTCTTTCGATCAATCCGAGAAGCAATCAAGGCTGGAAAATTTCAGCAATTTCATCAGAAATTTGTTGAGGTGAGGCGCAATCATCTAGCCTTGGCAACATTGGCACTCGGCTCATGACGAGCTCGTCAAACAAGTAATTTTAATATTGAAAATAATGTAATGTTTCAATAAATTATATTATGAACTGATCATAACATTAGGAGCAAGTATGCCTCGCCTCTATATTTTCACCCTCATAATTCCTTGGTTGATAGGGGATCTGATTGGAGATATTGGTCCATCTAGCATCTAAGCTCTTTTGTTGATTATGTAACATAATAATACATTAGACATATTCATCAATAGGGACTTAGGATATGATAATTCCTTGGTTGATAGGGGATCTGATTGGAGATATTGGTCCATCTAGCATCTAAGCTCTTAATTCCTTGCCTCTACATTTTCACCCTCAGAACTCCTTGGTTGATAGGGGATCTGATTGGAGATATTGGTCCATCTAGCATCTAAGCTCTTAATTCCTTGCCTCTACATTTTCACCCTCATAACTCCTTGGTTGATAGGGGATCTGATTGGAGATATTGGTCCATCTAGCATCTAAGCTCTTTTGTTGGTTATGTAACATAATAATACATTAGACATATTCATCAATAGGGACTTAGGATATTAATTTTAGGATACAGTGAATACCTTAGTTTATAAAAGAGTATCCTACAGCCTTAAAAGCATGTTTAACAAAGTCTTCTGTTGCTTCATGGGTAAAAAATTTAATGGTATCAGACATCAAGACTATAGGGTAGCTGCAGAATACGTCTGGAATATATGAGACAAAATCTGCTTGTAGTTGCCAGTTTCAATACCAGTATTGGGATCAATAAAGTAGGGTACCTGATATTTAGGATTTCGATATTTAATTAATAGTGTGTAGACAAGGGAGAGATAACAGTCAATGTGCAATGTACATAAACGATAGGAATAAATGTAACACATAAATCATACAACACAAGATCAACAAGAAATCCAACAGAAGGCTCCCCATAACAAGGATTATCTTGATTGATCCATCTGGATCCGCCGATTCTGTAAATCTCATTAACACTTTTATCATCTCTCCTTAACCATGCATTTTTTTACATTCTTTTATATTTTTAACGAAAAATTCTCTTTTTGTCCTCTAGTTTTCTTGCAATTACTTTTTCTACCCTTGAAGTTTGAGTTTAATTTTCATCATAAGTTTCAAAAAGTTACATTTTTTAACTTTTAGATTTAAGTTCAATTTCTATTTGGTTCCTAGGTTTCAAAATGAAAGGTATCGAAAGATTACATTTTTATCGTTGATGTTTGAGTTTAATCTCTATTTGGTTCCTAGGCTTCAAAAAGTTACATTTTTACCTTCAAATTTTGTGTTTAATTTTCATTTGGTGCCTCGGTTTCAAAATGTTACATTTTTACTCTTGAAGTTTGAGTTTAATTTCTAATTGTTTCTAATTGTTTTCAAAAAGTTATATTTTTACCCTTCACTTATCCTTTAATTGGTTTTTAGGTTTCAAAGAAAGTTCGGTTATGCTTGGGGATGAAACTGCAACACAGTGGGTGAACTGAAGATTTCAAACACGGAGGCAGTGTCGGTTCCTACGGATAAGCAGAACCAGATATTAAAAAAGAAAAGCTTGATAGTAGGTGGGTGGAGAAAGAATGAGTTTGCTCAAATTGAGTGAAATGGTATGATATGTTGCCATGTTTTTTAATAGGATGTTACTAAGCTTGTAGCTGTTCAAATGTCTCAATGAAAAATTCATGTTTACTGAAATACATGTGTACTCTTCGTGGAAATTTTTATGACCAAGCAATCTCGGTTTTCCATAAAAAAAAAATCCGCCACCCATGCCCATAAAAATTGATTACGAAAGTGTGAAAGAGGCCTCTGGAGGGTTGTGTTCATATCGTTGGAAGAGGAGGAGGAATTCGAGGCAGTGGGAAATGATTTCTACACCCCCAAAAAAAGGGGTGCAAATGGATTTTTTCGGTTTCAAAGAAAACTGGTTGGAATACAACATAAATGGAGGTTTAAAGGAATTTCTTATGCAGAACAGGGAATTTCCAAGCTAGTAAATGATCGACTAGCTTTACGACAAATAAAGTCTCTCGGGGTTGCAAAAAAAGGGTAGTTGAAACTTGGAAGAAAAAGTTTGAAGTTGAGGCTGAGGTTGACAACACATGGGAAAGAAAACTACCATAGTAAATAATACTGTAGTAAATAACATGACCTCAAGAGCATGCAGAAATTCATTCAGACGGAACCATAAATCCATAATTATCATAGTAAACAGTAATGTGGGTTGTGCAGTCAGTAGCGAACCTCTTTTGATCCGGAGACGTCAAGAAGTAGCTTTGTCCGTAGAGATCCTTCTCCCACGTTATGAAGGATGTAAGGAAGCTCCAACTCACATAATGCCTCGCGCACAATTCGAGCATACTGGAAGGATGAGCAATATTTATTTTACCTCAATACATCAGAAGTATAACAAAATACTAAAGTTCACACTCCTAATAATTGTCAGCACGCATTGATCCATTCACATTCTTAGAATGGAAAATTATCGTGCTGCTTATCTGGAGACTCGGGGCATATTTAGGCAGTGTACTAACCCAAAAACCAACTGCTATTTGGTTGCAAACTTCCGACCTAACAGACCCTAACTACTAATAACAGACCACCAGATTAAGCAAACTGACATACAAGAACAATCAAAGCAGAGTAATTTAGCTGCTAATGACGGTTATCTCAGCAGCCTAGTCTTTAACTGAGGTTATAAATGAAATTGAAAAGGTGAGATAAACACACCACAGGCATGTGTAATATAGGGAGGATAGCTCATCACTGTACCGGATTGTTTTCGTATGAGAAAAGTTCCAACTTTTTTGGCGGTGGGTCTGTCGAGGCCTTTCCCCACAATGTCATTCCTCTACCAGCCCTAAGAATTGTTGGCATCCACCCCGTAAACAATGTACTACATAAAACAAATATTTAGATCACGAAGGAAAGAAGAAGCAGAAGCCGAAGCAGGAGGAAAAGATTATAGGTCTGCACACCGCACAAAACATCCGTGATATCAGATAACTCTTTCTTTCTGATGCATGTTAAAGATTGTGAGAATTAACATGGGTTTACGACGCTGTTTATTTTTAGAGCTAAAAAGAGCCACACAGCAACCTCTTGCAGCTGGGAAATGTTTGATTCGATTCATGCTGCTATGTACACAACACCAAAAAAAAGAAGGAAAAAAAAAAAAAAAGGAAGAACGCCGCAGGTAGTACAGCTAAAATGGTTTTGCATGTTATGAAGGGAGCCACGTACTTCCCTAACTAGCACTACTCTATCTCAAACAACATGCTTAACTACTGTATTTGGATCCAATGCATTAGTGTCGGTAAGATCACATTAGTACCGGTAATTAAGAACATAATTACCATTATTATTATTATTATTATTTTGATAGACCAGTGAGAAAAAATGAAAGAATTAAGAACATAAACAATTACCAAAATTAACAAGTCAAACAGCTTTCAAACTTGTTCTCCCAAACAACTATAAGAATCTCAATAACAAAAAGGTTAAGACGTCCAGTTACCTTTCTAAAAGCCCCGTTGAGGGGTTTCTACCATTTCCATACTGATGAAAGAGGTATTTCACGATATCACCTATAAGCAAAATATAGAACACATGCATGTAATAGAATAATCAAATAGCACGGAAGCTGGCCAAGGAAAGTGAAAGATAAGAAGAAAATTGGATGAAAGATTTTGTATCTCAATTGGAGGATACTTGCGTTTCAGAACGCATGAGTTGATATACACTATTCTACACATGCAAAACATGAACGATCACAACAAAAAACGTGAATTAAAGCAATAAAGCATTAGAAAAGTTGGGGAATGTGGATACTATAACAATAGGAGGCTTAATCACTTACCACTTTCATACATTGAAGTACTGGTATTTGGATCAATAAGAAAAGGAAACCTGCATTTACAAGTCTTAATTGAGAAGATGAAGTGACATATGTTTAGAGAAATAAAAGCATGTCATTACTTCTTATGCTATTTTATGGTTGGTTAAAATCCAAAATAAAGTCGCAGAATAAAACCATGCCTCCACAATTGAAGGACCTCACAAAAAGGTGTATATTTTGTTGGCTAAGATTGGTAAATGAAGTGGTATAATGGAACCATTTCTTCTTATTAAAAAGGTGTATAATTGCAAAAGCATTAGCATAAGCCAAAAAATTAGCTAAAAGCGATTTCATAGCAGTCCTTATTTTTTACCTGAAAATTCTTCTATATCATTCTAACTGGAAGTCCTAAATCAAGGCCTTACCACATTCTCCAAAACATTTCCACCTGCCTATTGAAATTGTGCACATTAGTAGTTGCTCTATATTCTCGAGCATAAATGAAAAAACTCACTGAACTTAGTTTTTTCTTTGATCATATGAATGATCTTGAACCAAGCATCCCAAAAGCATTTCTTGGCAGACATTAAGGTTCCAATTAAAATTGTGCACCTATCATCCTAGGAGTCAATTCATCTTTACTCCAGCCTCTCCCTAAGGGTCAGTCATATACTTCCCCTCTGGTTGATGCTACACCTTTAACAAGGTCAACAGAGAAAGATCCTTATAAGATTCTAAGAGACAAGCGGCTGAAGACCACCTAGCCAATGATCCGACCTCTCCATTTACAACCAAAACCCTTCTTCCAAAGCACCTTATCTAAAAAGTCTCAATCTACAAGATTACCTTGCAAAACCATTTTTCTTTTTCATAATAAACCCAAAAAAGATATATATATTTACAAAATCTATTTTCATTAAAGAATCTTATTATTTAGAAATATGAATCCCGGCTAACAGAAGCTAACAAAATTATTAACAGAAAATGTCCTTGGCATATAACTCCAAACCACAAACTAATAAAATGTTTTTTTTTTAATAAAAAAACTATATTTTATAACTGTTGTCAAAGCCAACAATACATGAACTAGTCAAATGGGACAATTGCTTCGCCATGCAATGCTCAGTATTAGAGAACTCGTAGCAATGCTAAAACCCTAGTAGGTGGCTGCTATAATTAAACTCGTGACTTCAAAGGCATTTGGGCTTACAAGTAATCCTTTGGCCATTTGACAGATTAAAGGTGGTTTCTTTCAAACTGTACATTTGTAGGTCGGAAAGAAAAACACAACTGATTAATTTTTATATTTGACAAATTAATACACCTTTTATCAGACTCCATTCATTCTTTATGGCACCTTAAAATGATCTTGAATAAACTGAAATATGGACTAAATAGAAAGAACCACGTACTGCTCTTTGCCACCACATTTCTTAACTATGTCCCGATGTCTAATAGAACCCTTAGGACAAGGATAAACCTGCATAATATGCCGGCAAGTTTTGAACAGCTAATACATTCAGTTAATAGTTTGATGCAAAGCATTAAGTGGACTAAACATTCGAAGCAAACAAAAAGTCATAGTTTGGCCGAAGTTAACAGGGATCAATATTGAAGTCAATTAAATTTCATTCTTTCTATAAGACAGTTTAGATGGAGTACCTCGAAAGATGAAATTCGTTCCTTCTAATGGAGAAAACTAGCTAAAATGCAACTTCCAAAAACTTCCTGAATGTTTATCCTCAGTCGAATAATATGATAGACCATTATAAAACTGATGGCAGTATAGAAAAGAACATACGCAGCCACTTAACCTTCTCAAATTAGATTGTATCAGATGGTCACACATAACATATACAACATCAATGATAGGAATTAAGGAATTTCTTTTAGAAGTAAAAGCAATCAGAAGGCTGGTTGTAAGAAGTGGAATAGAGAAACTTGATACAGAAAAAATTTAGTCATTGAGCTACAGGAAGCAATCAAAACCAGTTTTTATGTATCTTTTCGATCCATTGAAGTCAAATAAAAGCTTGAGATCAACTCGATATTCAAAGAAAACAGTCAAAATCAAAGCTAAATCAAATCCATTTGCATGGAATAAATCTTTTGTAGATATCAGGGTGATTTAAAGCAGTTTAAAACGGACTAGAAATGGCAATAAAGTTAACAGCTCAAATGTTATTAAAATTTAGCCATGAGATATTGATGCAACAAAAACTAAGTCGACCAATTTTATTTCATACCTCTACTAAAAGATCCAGTTCAGTTAAGGCCTCTCGAACCCTCCTGCAAAAGGGGCATGCCTCTGCCGACAAGTAAGATTTGAAATGAGAAAACTTGTAAATACTGCTATTCAAATAGCTAAGATTAACTGCTCCGGAGAAAACTTGGAGTAGCGTACAACACAACTTCTTTCAAAAATTCCACGACAGTATATTTCAAAACTGCATTCCTTATTGTAACCAATTCATAAAGCCACTTTGACTCTGGATATCTTCCTTGTAAACTTCACAAAAATCATCCTCCTTCTTGAGTAAAATATATTTTATTCAATATAATCTCTGCTTTCTATCAACATTGAATTCCATAAAAATTAAACCCTGAGATATCAGAAGGTAATATTATTTTGGCTTCCGACATAAGATAACTGCAAAGTTAAAAACAGACATTACCAAATTCATAGAGTTGCAAAGGCAACAGAGGCTCCAAATTAATATTCCTATTGCTTTGAGAACTATCCGACAACGTTCTTGAGCCCCATGGAAGCCTAGCCAATGTAGATAAGGAAGATGTGGCTACCTGCTCTATAGCAACAAGATGAGAGATGTCATAGAAGGATACTAGCAAGCTATTCAGAGTAGCATGATTGAGCAATGCAGGAAAACGCGTGTAGCAACAAATAAAAAGGTGAAAAAAATATTAACATTGTCCTGACCAGAAAAATATTAGCAGTTATTAGGTTAAATTGTTAGTGATGCTATTGTCCTGACCAGAAAAATATTAGCAGTTATTAGGTTAAATTGTTGGTGATGCTAGAATCTAAAGCGTTTGGGAAAGCTTGGGATTCCAATGACAGAACATAATGTAGGCATGTTAGAATAATATTGAAGAACGGATAGGCTACATCTAGTTAATCCTATGTGAGTATATCAGTCTGACATCTCTGTGCGATTAAGTAATAAACAGTCACAAAGTAGTCGTAGGTCTACCGTGTAAAGCTGTCAGTTCTATTTATTTGCATTGATATAATATATAATCTTAGAACCATAACAAGATCTGTATCAGTCTACAATATGTTCCAGAAAGAAATTACGTATGGTAGAAGTAACTATGAAAAGAAGATAACAACAATGATTGTAAAAATACCGGCGAAACACAAAAATAAGGAAACGCATTGAACGAAAAAAACAATCCAGAGAGTAAAGAGCGAAAAATTATTGCCTCCAAAGTAAAATTCCTCTCTCTCGAAGGATCTCCTCCCTACAATTCAAAAAAAAATGAAGATGAAGATTATTAACATGAGAAGGTAAAGTTAAATGAAATGAGAGAGAAGGATCCTGTTCTATGGGCGAAGAAATGAAATGAAGATTAGAAGTAACACGCGACAGTTCTTAGACTCTTTCGGTGGATATCAATGACAATTAATCAAGTCAGCTTCGTCGGAAACGCTAATTGAAAAGCATGTAAATGCGCAAGTTTATATATATATATATATATATATATATATATATATATATATATATATATATATATATATATATATATATATATATTTACAATTTACTCACAGCGAAAATCTTGAGCAAAGGACAGAGATAAGATAGAAAACTTGTAGAAAGCTTGCTTCCATTGCTCGAAACTGCATTACTTTCGGGCGGATGCTGAGCTCGAGGTTCTTCAGTTTCAGCACCTGAGCGAACAGAGTTTGCGTGAAACCTGTGTCTGCGTGAAGAAATTCTCAAAAATTTTGATGAAATCGGAAAGAGATTCCGATTCAGAAGGACGGATGTGGTTGCTTGGTTGAAGCTGCGATCGGAAAGAAGGATTTGCAGAGAGGAATAATATGGAGTAGTGAAAGAAAACGATGACATTCTAATCGCCTGTTTGGCTTCAAACCTCCAACTGCCCTACTCTTTTGTGCTAACTAATATATATATATATATTTCTTTTCCCTCCTCTTTTTCACTTTTTGAAGGCAAATACATTTTAGGTTAAAATAATATTTTAATCCTATACTTTTATTTTCATCTTATTTTACTATTTATACCTTCGTTATCTATACAGAGAGTACACCAACGGAAATAGTTTATAACAGGTTTTAAAATAATAAAAATGGATTTTATTTTATTAAATAACAAAAATTGAACAAAAAGGTATAGATGTCGGTAGGCGGAAAAATGTATAAAAAGAACAACAAAAGCTTCCACACCAAAATTTCCAATTTTCACACATCAGTTCATTTTATTTAATTAATCTGTACACTTTCAGTGATTTTATTTGGTTTTATTTAATTTTATTTTGGTTTCCATTTACAATTTCACACTTGGAGGAAATAAAACGACAGGTACGATGAAAAAATTACAAAACTTTTTAAATTTAAGTTTAAAATTGCTGTAAATTTTAATAATTATTATTCCTTCTATTATCTTTCTACCACGTGCATTAAATATAATTGACCAATTATATATATAGTCAGTTTATTTAGTGCCTCGGTCTATGAACGGCCCACTTGTATGGGAAACTTGGAATTGGAGGCCGACATTTCTTTACAATTTGCAGATGTGCCCATTAACTCTGAGAAATTCACTTTTCTATCACATTAATTATATCATATCTCTGTATGTATTTTTGAGCACCTTTTTTTCACGTAATTAATTAAACATTTCTCATGTGCTCTACAACAAATTTTAAATCACTCCAGAATACTTTCAACGCAGTAAAAGTAAAAATATTTACAGACTTATTAAACTTATTACTCTTCAAAATACACAACTCTACTGTTAAAAGGAAAATCTGGAAAGTAGTTAATTTTGTTTTTAAATTTAAGATAAAATAATTAAATTAATAAAGCACAAAATGAAACACACACAGCATAGTGACGAAAGCAATGACGTGGAGAAACATCCTTACACGTGTAGCATAGTCACTGGGCAAAATATAATTAACCTAAAATTAAAGCAAGCTGTAAAAATATAATATAAGCAGTAAAAGGATAAAATAGAAGAGCCAAGGTGCAAATATATTTTTCTGATAATATAAACAAGAAAAAGAAGAAGAGAGGCAATATTATGAATGCAGTTGAATGGTTAAGGAATTAACACGTGTCCAAAGTTTGAATGTCAACCTTCCTCCCAATTGTGACTGAAAATTTTGACCCGATAATATTTAATTAATATATTGAAATTGACTTTCCTCTTGCATTTCAACCTATAAAAACCCCAAACCCCAAAATCTTTCTTCGTCTTTCCCATCGGCTCAAACTCCAGCTTAATCCAATAATAAACAGTCAACCACTCAAATATGGCTTCCAATTCCACCAGTTCCTGTGACACGAAGAAATACAAGGGCGTACGGCGGCGTAAGTGGGGGAAGTGGGTGTCGGAGATCCGAGTTCCGGGCAGCCAAGAACGGCTGTGGTTAGGTTCTTACTCGTCGCCGGAGGCCGCCGCCGTGGCTCACGATGTCGCATATTATTGCCTGAGAAGACCCTCAAACCTGGACCACCTCAACTTCCCGCCGACGGTGCTGCCCTTGACCAACCACCTTCTTATCCGAGACGACATGTCGCCTGGCTCCATTCAGAAGGCAGCCTCCGACGCCGCCATGGCTGTCGACGCACAGTATATATGCAACAACTTGCCTGACCGGGGCAGCAGCGGCGGGGCAGGGACATTTCAGAACTATACGGCGCCAAATGATCAAGATCTTTCCGTTGAAGATTATCTGTGAGTGTTAATTTGATGACGAAATCAGCGCGTCCTCGAATCAACGGCTGGGATGGGACGAATACGATATGTATCAAGCAGCGATCAACTTTCCATCAGAGTGCTGCCGGGGTCAGCCAGGCTTTCCAACTTTCGATGGTTTAGAGTCAACAGTTATTTAATTTAATTGTATATATTAATTAAATAAAAATCCTAGGAAGTAGAAAAGCTGGGTGCTTTTTTTTTTTTTTTTTTTTTTTTTTTTTTTTTTTTTTTGGCAAGTATTTATGTAAGGTTAGACTCGGGATCTCTCTCTTAAAGGAGAGGTTTACACACTTAAAAAAAAATGTTTCGTTTCACTCTCCAAATGGGACATGGGATTTCACACTCCACACCTTTAAAAGAAATATTTTGTTTCCCTCTCGCTCTCCAACCGAGAGGTGGGTTCTCACAATCCACCTCACTTGGGGCCAGCATCGGTAGCACACCGTCCAGTGTCTGATTCTGATATCATTTGTAACAGTTCAAGCCCACCGCTAGCAAATATTATACGTTTTATACCGTTATATCGCCGTCAGTCTCACAATTTTAAAACACGTCTGTTAAAAGAGAGGATCACACCCTTGTAAGGAATGTTTCTTTCCACTCTAACCGATAGATATAGAATCTCATCATATGAGGACGATGAGGAGGCAAGAAGAGGATGATAATGATAGAAGGATAGGGTTTAGAAAGGAGAAGTGAAAGAGAGTGGGCGGGTGGGGGAGGAAGGAAATGGACGGTGAGGGGAGGTGGAGGGCGACGCCAAGACTTGACTTGACTTGGCGTGTGAATACGAACAAAATTCAACCTTCAAAAGTGGGAGTTGCATTTATAACAAAAGGGGATGAGTATTACGTTGGCAGCCCTGGCCATGCGCCGTACGGTAAAAGTTTGAATTAATATCAGACATAGACACATTCTAAAGCTATTTTGAATCGATCAAGCAAATGTGAACACAACACAATACTGTCTCTACATAAATTACATTTATAAGTAGGTATTATAAGAGATCGCTGTTGTCCTTAGAGAAAGAGATGACGTCTGCTAAATTTCAAAAGCCAGCTAACTTCTGTACATTTGGCTTTCAGCTTTTATGGCTTCAACCTTGATTACACCTTCAGCTTCAGAGATTTTTAATGTTCCTTCATATAGAAAACTACATATCTTGCTTAGGCTTTCTGCTCAACTCTGAATAGTCACCGCCCATCAATTGCAATATCTCCTCCCACAGTCCCTCTGATGAGGAATCTGATGCGCCTCCACAGATTAGATTTGAGCTACAAGCTGCCACATACCAGTAATCTGATTCAATTTCCTCCCTCAATTGATCCAGTTGCCACCCAGCATAACCCACAAAGAATCTGAAGTCCTGAGGTTTAAGGATTCCCTTCTTCACCAGCACTGCAGCTTCATCGAGGCTGTTTCGAGCGCCAAAGCAGAGGCCTGGGATCACTTCTTCAAACCCATGTAGTTTTGATTTTTCTCCTGTTTTCAGCAAAAACATGCTCGCCTCAAGAGGCCCCCCAAAGTGTAGGGAGCAATCAGAAAATGTAGTTGCTAAGTCAAGATTGGTTGGTTTCATGTGCTTGATCTTTTTGTGGAGTGGGCGGTTAATCACAACCCCGAACGGCCCCTCCTGAGGATGTCTGCTTCCAGATCTGAGGAGAAGGATGACTGTTCGCTCAAAAGTGCGAACACCGTCCAACTTCTCTGTGGCAACAAGGACACAGCCAGTCTCAGGTACAGGAATAGGATGTGCCCACTTCAGGCCGAGAGTCTTAGACTCGTGAGCATTTTCACTCTGGACGTCCATGTCAGCTTCGACCTTTTCTGCCTGCAAAATATTCACACCACAAAAAATAGTTGCATTGGAGTTTACATTTCTTTCATTGAACTTGTTTTGTTTGAGATCATGTTCTTCAGCAATCCAATAATAATACTAGAATAAGACGACAAATAGCATTTCCAGTCGGACACCCATAATAGAAAGCAGGACAAAAAACAAATAAAACAAAGCATGGGACCGGGACCCAACAGGAGAAAAAATTGAAACTAGAGAACTCAGATCGCTTTTGCTCTCACACCTCTTTGACAGAACTTTGCAATACAACTTTAGCCATATATGAGCGGGTTTCTACCCTGAGTAAAAACTTAGAGACGTGGTATCTCATAATTACAAAATTATACCTCTTTCTTAATAAGGAGTGTGATCAATTTTGATTTAAAAAGAAGAATGAGAAATCACCTGCTCGCGAGAGAATAAGTTTGCTCTGAATTCTCGCCAGTCCAAATTAATATGATGCGCTTTCTTGGAAGAAGTTTCATTACTTTTGCTGCCATCAGAAATATTGTTTGATTTAGCGTCGTCTCCAGGAACTGAGTGATCTCCATTTTCTGCACTTAAGAAATCAAAACAAAAAAAATGATATTTATCATGGTAGACATAGTAAGAGGAGTCCTATTAACATGGAGGATAAAAAATAGCTCAAATAGTACAGATGATAATATTAGAATGATATTCATAAGGAGAAGCTACCTACGATCCGTGAAACAGTTCACTTTAATTTAAAACATCCAGAGCCTCTCCAAGGGGATGGCGGTACCTAACTTTCATAAAGTGGAGAAGCTTGTTCTTTTTCAGTTACCAAACCTTCCTTTTTTCACAAAGTAGAGAAGTCCCACGAATCTATAGCTATCTCCAACATAACACTGAAGTAACATCTACTAAGATATACCACTAAACAACGTATTTTCCTCCTTTTTATAACTTTTCGGAGGTCAGTTGAAGTATTGGCTTGCAATGTTTCTATGATTCCTTAATTCCAAGCAATTGTTGAAGGCAGAAACACAAATCTTTGAGAACAGTTAGCTTAAGGCAGTGAGCGGAAAAAGCACATGTAGAACATAATAAAAATAAAAATAAAAATAAAAATTTTAAAAAAAGAAAGAAAAAGGAAGAAGTTGATTGTCCTCGACATGTGCAGAGCCACAGAGGATAAAAACATAGCAAATGTATAAATGGCATTAGAAGCATGGAGGGACGAAAAACAATACCAAAGACTAACCATCTATAAGGAGTACGATGTATAATTTTAGATTTTGAACTTTGAACGATATGTGACTGGAACTCAAAACTGTAAGCAGCAAACAGGATGAGCACACCAGTGGGCCAAACAACCAATTTTTAGATTGAAAAATGAAAAGTTAAGAAAAAAAAAAAAATCCCCTAACATCCAATTTCCATAGGCACTTGTCCAGAAGAGCGAAGTCTCGCCAGATTTTTTAACAGACTTATGATAGAGAAGGTAAAATAATACAACAAGCAGAGTAATAAGTAATATGGAGATTGTAAGAGAAGTGAGGTATGCACAAAGAAAAATTCCAAAACAAGAATTTCGTCTTTAAGTGCTATAGTGACAAGAGCATCCTCCTCTCAAAATACAATACTTTTTCGAAGATTGATACGACATCATACTAATCTTACTGGGAAAATCAAATATTCTTCGCAGGAATTTCTAACAAAATTGATCCAGCAACAAGAACTAGAAAGAAGAGGAAATTTTCAGGAATGAATTTCATGGGGCAAAACTCGAGTGTGGAAAGACCTATTCAAAGACTGTGGACTGTGGATGGTTGTTAGTTGATGGGCATGTTTGTCCATGTCGATTCATCACAATCGTTTGACCACTATTATTCTCATTAGCTACAATTCAGTGACTTCATTTACCTCTAAATGCAGATGTACAAGCTTTCACAACTAAACACCCATACCAAATAGGCACATCTGTGAAAATATAAAGGTTCCTCACCATAGTATATAGTTACGAATTGGGGAGCATGCCGTGAAGCACTCAATACAATCTTTGTGGATGCGCGCACCTGCAGCCTTGAGGGTGGTGTGTATGTCTTCTGACTAGCATTGATTAAGTTTGAGCCTGTCTGACTTATATATTAACCTTCGGCTTACTTTCTATAACTAATGTGCATAGCCCCACAATACCTTACTAGAAACAAGACTTTTATCATTTAGTTGATCGTTCTTAAATATTTTCCAACATGGATCATATCCCAACTCTTTAATTACATTAATGAGTAGGGAACCCGCAAGAAAACATGCCAAAAACAAAAGATTTTCCAACCAAAATATCATTTTAAAGAGGAAAAAATAAGGTAGTTCGGGAAATGGATTAGTTTAACAACACAGCACATAAAATGAGAAGAATTGAAGATAATGGTAATAATGAAGGATCCACACACTATGATGGCCAGTATACAAAAGCAAGTTACAAAGGGGAAAAGACTCCCGAGAACAGAAGAAAGTACCGAGTACCATGCATAACCAAGGGGCTTATTTGGCAGCTGGGCAACTAAAACGTATGATGTTAATTAGGAAAACTTGCTCGTCCTAAGCTGGTATTACATAACTGTACCGAAACTCCGAGAAGCATGATGCTACCAAAGGTCATGTCCTGATTTTAGGTTTCGAGCTTACTTAGACGATTCTGCAATCAATACTATATCATACTTTCCAGCAATCATAACCAAGCAGAGCAAAAGGCCATGGAATGTCAAAAGAAATCCGGAAGCCATGACGTGAAAGAACCTAAACAAACAAGAACAGAAGGAAATTGGGGACGAACAAACCCCAAGAAACGAAGAATTCTGGAAGAAAATAAGTACCAGGAGACGGAGAATTGTCTTGATTCTTCTTCGCAATCGCTCTCACCAGAAAGGAGCGAGAGACAGAAACGGGAGAGCAAATCCTGGGCCTGAATACTCGGATCTCAAGCAGGCGGAGAAGTTGAGCGCCAAAGGGATGTGAACAAGAAAATCTCCTCGAAGGCTTCGCCAAAGAGCAAGAAGTGGGTCTGTCGGGAAAGGAGTGTTTGAGTGAGAAGATCGGTGGAGGAGTGGCGGTGTTCTTGACATTTACAGCAAAGAGATCCATATCGGAAACGAATTTGGCCGGGAAATTAGATAGAAGCGTCGGAAAGGATGATCCAATCCACCCGAGAACAGTAGAGATGTGGAGAAAAGAGAAAAGGAGAGAATATTAAGGCGATATATATTGAAGATAGAAAGCCAAACAATCGGCAGCTAACAGTTAAGGTGAAGGCAGAGAGAGAGAGAGAGAGAGAGAGTGAATGAAAAGGAGATGTAGAGAAACACAGACCGAAGATGCCATAATTTAGCGGACTTAATGTTCCCCGCCTGTTACGAGAACCCACTCTTTATTTTTGGAAATCATCAAATTTTCCAAGGTGTCTCACACATCTTTAAATAATTATATTTATTTTTTCAAATTTTATAATATTCGTCTTTGTATTACCAAATTGTAAGGTTTTAAAACAATGTTTTTTTATAACAATATTCTTCTATCTTTAAATAACTTATATATTATTTTAATATATGTAACATTTTTGTGTTTTTAATAATTTAATGGGTTTTTTTTTATTATAAATTAATCTTATATTAAAACATTAGTTTTACATGTTAGTTAACATTTAAAACAATTGTGAACTTTTCTTTTTAATATAGCATCAAAACTCATTTTTAATTTAAAATACTAACTTATTGTAAATGAAGACGTTTGCATAGTTGATAGTACTTGTCTTAGAACATTATATTAATACATAATTAAAATAGAGAAAACTTTGAGAGAAATTAATTATGATCGTTTTTTTTTAAATGTTGAACAATCGCGGTTGAATAGATAAAATAAATTAAAATTTTCACATTTCAATAAACATAAGTTAGCTATATAGAACTTGTTAATTAGTAAATTAATATATTGATTTATTTTAATTATAATATATGGAAAAATAATCTTGTCACAAAAAATAAAAATGAGTGGCGCTCTAATAGGAGGCAACATTTAAGCTTCATATGTTGTAAATACGCAAAGAAGATTGGAAAGTGAAGAAGCCCAGCCAACGTGGAACATCATCAGCGTATTCATCATAAACAAATCCACTAGCTTTTATGGAAACGGCAGAGACATGTAAAGCTAAACAAAGCTTGGGGTTACGAGAATGAAACCACAAGGCAAAACTGTTATGTGCAACAGATAAAACAAAATTATGTTCCTATGCTTGCCTATATGAATTGGGAATTGAGATATCAACCAACAATGCCTTTCTTGCCTCAAGTTCTGAGTCTTTTGAAGGAGGATGACAAGATCCGAAAGAGTCCATCTGGGTTATCAGCATGCACCTGTTCATACAAAAAGCATGCATGAGATGCCTCCTCCAAAACAATGAGTAAATCCACTTCCAAATCATCCGTTAAGATAAACCGAATCAATTAAATGTGGCTTGGACGAAGCATCACAAAGGTTGTAGTTAAAAAGAAAAACCATACCCAATGACCCGCATCCTCAAGGACATGCATTTCAACCCCACCTCCCTCCTCAACGGCCAGTTTCTCTGCAGCATGAATTCTCCGAATGTCTTCAAGTGCCCATCGGTGCAAGCTTCTTTCAGCTTTCAAGAAACTGATATGCACACCACGGGGAACATCTTCCACAATTTTCCTACAAAACAGTCGTACGAGATTGTGGAGTCTACTTGGGTGATCAAACTCCAAGCATTTAAAAAAGAATGTCATAAACAAAAAGTATCTAAAGTAACTACCATAAATCTGTCTCTTCATAGGACTTATACATTTCAGCAATGCCCTTGAGATCAAACGCCCATGAAAAGCCAGATGATGATGAACCACGAGGCCCAATAGGTCGAAGGTTAGTAACCACCCACTGTGAAACGATGGAAAGTTCAATCTCAAACCAAAAGCAGGATTGATATCTTATAAAAAAAATGATATTGATATATTACATAACAAGGTTAGTTAGGGTTATAAGCAGGATTGATAAACACCTACTGCAGCAAACTGAATATCAAGAACGCTGAAGTCACAAACCAAAGCAAAAAAATTGTGAAAAACACAAACAGCGTTTAGCAATTTCCTAAGGGGCACTTCCTTGAATTAGGAAATAAGACATCTCTTACAAAATGATCTTTAAGTTTGATGTCTGATTCAATTACATTATCCACAAAACTTACAATCGGGTGTCGAGCTCTGACTTGTTCTCTCATACATTTTGTACCCCTAATAAATACCCCCTACGTATTTCATGCACTACATAAACATTTGTCTTCTTTTTTTAAAAAAGTTCTAATCGCTAAAGTTTTACCGTGAAACTTTCTTCCTTCTTTCTTTTATACGTGTTTTCATTGCATAGTATGGTGGTCTCACCCTTGATTCCTAAGTTTCGAATTTTGGGTTGTGTCATTTTGGTATCAAAGCCAGACACTAAGTACGCCAGCGATGACGCTAGGCCCCTAAGGGGTGGATTGTGAGATCTCATATTGGTTGGAGAGGGGAACGAAAGGTTCCCTATAAGGGTGTGGAAACCTCTCTCTAGTGGATGCGTTTTAAAACCTTAAGGGGAAGCCTGAAAAGGAAAGCCCAAAGAGGACAATATCTGCTAGCGGTGGGCTTGGCCTATTACAAACATGTTCCCCAACCAAGACTTGTCCACAAGTAGAAACATTAACGGAAGAAATTCAACAATAAATAGGGGAATAGTTGCAAAGTTGACTAAATATTTAAGAGAGAGACTGAATCAAAATAAACATCCAAATAATGAATGACGTCTTCGTATAACAGATGCTAAAAAAAGCTGCTAAACACCAGACCCCCAAAAGACATCTTCGAATGCTATACAAGCTCGAAGAAATTGCTCGACTAAACAGTTTAAGAGAAAAATCATATACCTGTGCGACATCCTTAGAAAATCCATGTTGAACAAGAGCATTCACGACATCCTGCTTTGAGGATACCTGTCACCCAAATATATGTATATGAAGTGGAAGAACAAAAGAAAGCGTGAAAAATATATAGTGGAATCTCCCGATGAAGATATTGGAATGTGGATATTATAATATAAAACAAAACAATTAGCACCACGAGGCAATTGTAGCAAGAATATTAGAGTGGTTCAAATGCTAAAATAAAAAGATAAACAAAACCAACCAGTGGGGCCGTTTCCTTCCCCCCAGCCAAAAGAGAGTGAGAGAAACGAAGGGGATAAAAAAGTACACTGCCATTTTACCTCATTTCGCAGCATACTTAGGAAGGATATTAATTTTTCAGGATGGTCCTCTCCATCTCCACCAGGTCGAACTATACCAGGAGTGGCATCGAGAACCCAAACCTACAGAAAGAAAGAAAAAAAGAAAATAAACATTATGAAAAGGAGGGAACATAAAGAGAAAGGACACAAGCTCTACTTCGATTCTTTGAGGAAAAAGCTTCCACGTATGAACATATTTATAGCATTTAATTACCTTCCACTCCAGAATAGAACATTAATTAATGACTTCTCTAAATTTCTTTCTGTGATTAGAGCATTTCCAAATTCCCAATACCTACGTATTAAGTTTAAAAGAGAGAGTAGTCAGTAGGAAAGAACCTACTCGCACTGGCCGAGCAAGAGGTTTAGCAGCCTGTTCTACCATACTCAAGACAACTGCAAAGAGAATTTTAAGGTGCAGTAAGCACTAGTACCATTAGCACTTGAAAAATTCCTAAGATTTCATGTCAAATTGAGTTAGTGTACATTCCATGTTAGGTTATAAAATACCTTTTCCTCCAAAGCTGTGTCCAACTAGAACTCGAGGTGTTATTTTCAGCTGTCGGACCTAATAAACAATTAATGGAGTTCAGAAAACAGTCGTATATCTTTCTACATCACACTTAAAATAAAGAATATAGTGTCCTCGAGGAGAAGGAGCAAATGTAAATGATTTCATCGAAAACTAGACAATTGAAGCCAAATATAAGTTCAACATACTATCGTCAATCACTTAGTTTTAATTCTTTGTATACCAAATACAAGGCAGGGGATGATGGCACAAAACATTGCATCATTTAGCTACAAACGTATTCATTCATATATAATTAGACTAACAAATTCAAGCAATCCCAACGCTCATTTTCCTACATAGACACTGTAAAATGAAAAAGAAAAAAAAAATACTGTTTCCATTCTAATATGTATGCATGACACATGCACAAATGCATTGCATGTGCATTATAAGAAAAATATTTTTAGACCAAAATGAAGAGGTCTAATTTTCCATAAATTAATATAATTAATTATTTTATGCAATGTCCGAAGACCACGCACCAGCTTCAATACATCAAGAGCAGTAGCAGAAACAGTGTGAGGGCTCATCTTCGTAGTAAAGGTTGAATCACCATGACATCGCAAATCCACCAAAAGAAACTGCAAAATAACAACAAATGAATGAATGTAAGCTCAACATCATTAAAACTTAAAACCAAGATGCACTCCTTAAGTTTCAGCCAATGGTGTTTAGATATTAACACTTACAAATGCAACCAAAAGATTGAGAGAACAGTAATTGGATAGATATAAGAACACTGAGCAAGCTTCAAGCATGAGTTAGGCGTTACCGTGTGGTTTTTAACGCTAATGCAAGCATGAAAAAAATTGTCTTGTGAGAAACACAAAAAAGAAAATTTAAAACATGCTTTAAGTTGTAGCTTCAACCTTTTTCACTCCAAGAAATATATTTTTTAGAGAGAGAGAAAAAAAAAAAAAAAAAGAAAAAAGAAAAGAAAAGAAAAGAAAAGTAGACCCCCCATCCCCAATCCTCCCACACCATTAGAAAAGTTACCTGCCATGCTGGAAATTCTTTTGCCAATCTTCTAGCAAAGGTTCCTGTAGCATAAGCTATCAAGTGAGCACTCCAACTATCAAAGCTACAGTTACAAAAGTCCAAAAATAGAGTTATAATCTTCACATCTAAATTTCATATCTATTCTTTTACATGTGCGACACGCGCACACAACACTCGGTCCAAGTTTCCACCATCTTCCTACATTCTCATCAAGGATTACAGCATATCTTTTTTCACGGATGTGGAAAATTAGCAAGTGGATGCAAAATTATACCGTTAAACTAACATGATGGTGTAAATTAATTCCCTTAATTCAATAATTCATGTGGACCTAAAATACAAAGATATCAGGTTTTATTTAGTGCAATCTTCCAAATGATAATTATCGTTTAAGGTTTCAAACTCTTGTCCTATTTAGTTCGTTTGATTGTCAAGCCATTGTGAGAACATCAAGTGAGTCTGTGGCTAAATACTATGTGATCAAACCGACCCATCTATCATGACAAAAGATCAACACCGGCGCCATGTCACTTAGCTATTCAGCAATGTGGCAGGTTAAGAAAGATATTCAATACAACTCAAGAAATCTAAGTACATACCCCAGTTCTTTCTGCTGCCTAGAATTCCATGCAGAAAGACTGCTGTTGGTGGATCAGGTGATCTATCCATTACATTACTCCACTTTACCTGCTCAGATCATAGAGAAACACCATTTAACAGTAGATCCCACAGAGCATGTGACAGCAATACATACACCTTCATCTCCCTGATATTCGGTAATTATTTATACATAAAAAGGGAAATCAGATAGCACCAGAACCTTTGCAGTTTGCACAATCTCTGGTTCTTAAAAATATAAAAGAAAACACACTAAAGCACATTGTTTATAAGATTACTGAAAAGAAAAGAAGTTCTAAAATATTTGATGTACTCTTGTTTATTGAGAGTGAGAGCTTCAGTAGACCCAACTGACAGAAATTCTACAGAACGTTTATGATTTGAAAAGGTAAATATTTGCAATTTTCCAAATTTTTGTTGGCATGTGTTAGAGTGAAAGATCAAAGAATCCCACATGTAAGATAGATAAACAAAATAAGTTCAACCTGGTGGCTCAGACCAACTCAAATGTCAGAACTAAATTTCACTAGTCAGTCCTGTCACTGAAGTCATACATGAAAAATGAAGAAAATATCTACATACAAGGCCCATGAAGAGTAAAAGGGATGCATAAAACTTACGAGTGCTCCTTGAACTAGATCAAATGCCTGTGAAAAAGAATCATAGCCCAAGTTAAATGAAAAACAGAAAGGTAAAAGTTTATGTTCTTTGATATTAAAGAGCATTAAAGCAACAGAAAGTTTAACACGGACTGGCAATGGCATTAGCCTTGCAAGCCTTAGAGGAGAGTAGATACCAATACTTCAGAATTCATTTTTCTGAGATTTTGATGTGCAACTGTCTCATCCAACAATGCTGCACGGATAGATGAAGGTTTAACTGCAATCCTTGAGTGACCATAAGCAAGCAGGGGCAAGAGCAAGCCATTCTGCAGAAAACACAATATAACACATACTAATCATTTTCCAACCTGAAACACAGTTTCTTGGGCATGCCATCCACAATTGTAACATAGATTAATTCTGTTCAAGTAACAAGTTAACTATAAATAGCAATTGAGATACCATTTTGACACCATTTGGTAATAATAAAAACTCAATCAACGTGGTCTGAGTGACTGAGCAGACATTAAGTTTCTAGGGGATGTAAGCTTTAACAAAAATTAAAGGGTAAAGCTGATATGCTTTCCTCAAGTAGGAAGACGAATAGGCAATTAGGCGTGACTTCGGAGCGAGTTATTGTCTATGTTGATCTCTCTGGAAGAACCAGTTGGGAGCCCGAGAGGCGGTGATTTGTGGCAAAAGTCAATGGTTCAAGTCCGTTTATCTCCAACCCGTGAACTTAACTACACAAAGCTATATGATAACACCCTCTTTTTGATTTGGCAATTCAACTTAAAGACCCTTCATTTTGGCAACACCTTAGAATGACATGTACTACACACCATCCACTCCAAGAGACAAGGAAGGGTGTATTAAGTGATGAAATACTTTGTAGAATTGAAAATAAACGTAGATCTGAAAATTTTCGAATAGGTCAACCTTTTAATCAACTGTTGAATCTATAGACAGACAAGAGAAACCTAACAGGCCGAAACATCATAGTAGCCGGAAGAAAAGAAAGTAAAGGTGAGTGGTGGCAAGTGAAATGATAGTAGCCTAGATCATAAAAATGGGATTGTAGCTTATCTACAAATAACTCCCTAACATAATAAAGTTAACCTCAGTGTTAAAGTATTGATATAATTTAATTTATTTGTTTAAACTTTTAAGTTGATTGATGAATACATAGAATAGACTAAGACATCACAATTGCACTCTTCCGGTAGCTGAAAAACGATTATGCGCCACTTGTTCTAATTCAGAGAACAAGTTAGTTGTGTGAAATTCGGACTTTGCGGACAGTATCGGCATACGCCCAAGTCTCATGTAACGTTTGAGAGAATATTTTACAAAATGTGAGCTAGTAAATAAGTTGAAAACAATTTTAAATAAAGTAATGTTATAAGCTAAAAGCGAAAAGGTAACAACGACGACCTTGATAGCATATAACCCGAGTAAGAAAAATTGGCAACTAGTCAATATCCTACTGTACATTTGGGGGATAGTGACATTTCCGCTGGACATGTTGTATGACAGACCGTGAGAGAGAAAGCGAATAAATATGGACGGTTTCGATTATTGCGTTGCAATTATGACGTCGGTATTAAAAACTAGGGAGAAGGGGGGAAACTCATCTGCAATATTTTCTTTTGCATTTACCGTTTAAATTTTATAAAATCGGTAAAGAGAAACAATGTGAATAATAATTATTAAAAAAAAAACCTGAAAAGGACAGTTGAAAGTGGCCGGATTAGCAGGCCGACTGATGCGGCGATCGAAACGAACCCTGGAGCTTGTCTCGGCCAATTGAACAACGGACCCCGAAAATGTCGCCGCAAAACTCGCAGCTATCGGCATTGCAAGGCAGACGAACATAAAAAGTAAAGCATAAGCCGAGAACTTCCTTTTGAGATGGAAGATCCGGCCGGGGAACGTGTAGGTGCAGGTGCAGGTATTGTATGCGAAATTGGTGCAGAGGACGGATGACGAAAAATGAAAGAACAAAAGAGGAAGGGAAAACGAGAGGCGGAAGGAACGAGGAAGGTTCTCTGACGCGGTGTCCCTAGTTAGTTGGACCATCCAGGGATGCGCGGGCGACTCTTTGCCTGGGGCATGTTTCACACGTACGCATAACGCAACCAAAAGACGGTGTTGCCTAATGCCCGCCAACAATTATGATTTACCATTTTTCTAAATTAAGGTTAAATTATACCTGATCCCCTAAATTTGTAAGGGAGAATGTTCCATAAATTATTAAAATTTTTATTATGTATTTAATAGATATTATAAATCCACCTCTCAAGTTTATTTTCATTATTTTCTTTAACTCTCATGTTGTCACTATTTTTCAAAGCAACTCTCTGAAAACCCATGGTTGTTTGTTGTTGGTTCAAGGTTGGGTGAAATCTTAAATTGGAAAGTGTTCTGTGACAACTCACCATATTTTGAGAGAGGTCTTTTTCCGCCTGTAGAAAATACTTGGAGGCTTATGGAGAATACAACTCCCACTCCCGGCACGGTAGCACAGGACTTGAAAACGATGAAGGATTGATTCAAGCTAAATTAAGCTAAATTAACTTCTTCCCATCCAGTCTCCAATGATCTTTATTTTTACAACTTCTATTTCTTAACTATAAAATAAACCTTATTGTGTAAAGGGTTATTAATCATGTTGTACTAAAGCAAGTTAAGTATTGAACATACTTTTGAAGTATTATTGTGTGTTTTTTTACGGTAAGATTTAGACCGTACAATTTATACACAACATTTTAATCACAATAAAATGTTATCAGCATCATTGCCAAGAATACCTCGATATATAGTATTGTCATTCGTATTTTTATGTAGGATTTATTGCGTGTTTTTATATTTTAAATGCATTTTAAAACTTTAAATTCAAAATTGGGATATAATGAAATAAAAATAAATTCTGAAAAACAAGGCTAAAAAAAACAGATATGTCTTAACAGTTAATCCCTAAGTTAAAAACTATAAAGCAAAATCGGAGTACCAAATAACCTTAAATTTTAGTAAGAAAAGAAATTAATTTTATTTTGATGGGATGGGTCATGTGTAGGTCTCATTTTAGGTTATTCAGCAACAATAATAAAAAAAAAACAAACAACTCTACTCTTTGATCCAATATTTAGAATAACTAATATTTCGAATGATCCAATTCTACTCATCTCCATGCGGAGGAGAAAAGATGCAAGGCTCAATTCAGCTTCAGCTGGAGTTCAGGCTGGGCCAGCGAGTCCACTTTGTCGGTGATCCCCGACGTGTCGGAACAGTGGCTTTCGTAGGAACCCTGGAAGGATATTCAGGAACCTGGATCGGAGTGGATTGGGACGACAGCAATGGCAAGCACGACGGCTCCATCAACGGGGTCCGGTATTTCCAGGCAAAGTCAGAACGATCTGGCTCTTTTGTTCGGGCCCAGAATCTGAGTTTCGGCATTTCGCTTCTCCAAGCGTTGGAACTCAGATATAGAGGCGACTCTACCAAAGAAGAAGAGGGTATGTATCTGCGCTATCAATATCTGTCTAGTTGCTCCTAACATGGCTGCCTAATTGTGGTATATCGTACACTTAATCTTACTGCCGAAACTCAAATTTTATTTTCAACTTGTTTAATGTAATTCAACGGTTGCGCTGAATTTGTTGGTAATGGGTTGTCCTGCGTTGCCATTTGCTCTCTTGCAGATGAAATGTACGTACTCTCAGCCAGTGACAAGCGTGTATCTGTTCAATTCGTGGGTAAAGACCTTATTAAAGACAAGCTTAGTCGTTTTGAGGAGTTAACTAGTGTATCGCTGTCTTATATGGGTGTTAGCTCTCCTGGAAATCCATGTCAGATTGGCTCTGTCTTGCCAAGTAAGTTTCTTGACCTCATTGAAGTATACATTTGTCTTCTTAACTTTAAATACGTTGTTGATTTTCAAGATTCGGTTTATACGAGAAACATTGTATTAAACCAGCGTAGCAAAAGACCATACTCGGACATTTGGAGCTGAAGCATCTGATCATTGATGATCACCCTTTTAAAGTTGATGCCAAGCTTCTTTTGATGAATTTTACGAGATCTTTCTTTGGAATGTTTATGTAAAGAAACAATAAAAAAATTGGGAGAGAAAAGATATAGGATCACTGTTTACGGGATAATCTTTTGTCCTGTCGCTATTTATAATTCTAATGTGATTATATATGTTTCATCTGTAATGTCTCCATTTCAGACGTAAAGCAGCTCGACCTTACTGGAAATTTGCTATCAGATTGGAAGGTACGTGTTGAAGAAAACCATTATTGTTCACCCTCTTAGCAACCCACACTGAAAATGTACAGTCATAACTTGCAATTAACTGTGGTTTTAAACACCAGTCTTCGACTCCACCATAGAGTTTTTGTTGTTTTTTCAGAAAATACTTGGGTTTATGTTACGTTGATCAGTTGTTTACCTCTTCAGGGTGAAAACTTGGTAGAACACATTGTGTTCCTTTTTTCGCTTGAAAGATGAGGGTTGTCCTTTGCTTTTTAATATGTGGTTGTATAAATTCAATCAGTTCGACGTATATATGCCTTTTTTCAATGGCCAAACCAGTGAATTCTTAACGTAAATGTCTTTGAGGTTTGTTCTGTATCGTGCCCTGTGGGAAGGTCTGATACCCTGCTGAACAATTTTTTTGATCTAGTCCCATCAAAGAAATAAAAAAGATGGAAAGAAAGAAAGAACGAGCATCTTTCTTTTGTTTTCCAAATTGTAATTTCTTTGTTTGTTGGCAGTTTAGTAGTTCTGAACATTATTGTCTTATTGTCAACTTCATATATTCATGCAGGATATTAGCATCATTTGTGACCAATTACAAGCTCTTGTAGCCCTCATTTTATCGTACAACTTATTGTCACGTGATATCTCAGGGTCTGTTCAATTGAATCACATTCGTATTTTAGTTCTAAACAATACTGGAATAACTTGGATGCAGGTTAGTTGTTAGTATGGTTGAGATATATATATTTCTTTTTCTTCTCCTTATCCTTTATATATTCATATTATATTTGGAGTTAATTTTATATGATAGGTTGAAACACTTAAACATTCTCTGCCAACAATCGAAGAACTACATCTGATGGGAAATAAAATAAGCACAGTAACGGTACTGATTGAGATCCTTAAACTTTGTAATTGTTGGATGAATACATAATAATTTAGTCTCTTGTTGCAGTTGCATTGCATTGATTATTGATTTCATCTGATGGGAAATAATTTAGTCTTTCAATGCTTGTGAGTCGCAGAAATGAATCAAATAATAGAAGGGTTTATAAAGTCGATTAATTCGTTTACAATTGTGTCACTTAGTTCTATAATACGAACAACTAACCTGTATTTCTGTTGAGATCTCGTTTTCAGCCAGAATCATCATCCCCTATGGTCCTAGGATTTAATCTTCTGCGACTTCTGAATCTGGAAAATAACTGTATAGTTGAGTGGAGCGAAATATTGAAACTGGGTCAATTAAGAAGGTATTGTTGTTTTATTATTATTTTGTTCTTCTATTGGGACAATTGGCTGTTGTCGAACCCTCGCTTATTTCACTGTATTTCCTTGGAATCTTTGACTATGCTATCAGCTTGGAGCAGATTCAGTTGAATAACAACAAGTTGAGTCGTATATTTTATCCTAGCTTCGATGAATTACACAAGTTATTTGGAGATGTTGAATCACAAGGAGACTGTTCTCCATTCCGAAATTTGCGAAACCTCTTTCTTGGTACATTATCAAGGTTCTTTAACAATTGTGATCTCTTTATAAATTCTTTTAATTACTTCTCTGACTTGTTATATTTTTGTATGTACTTCAGGAGGCAACAACATTGATGATTTGGCCTCTATCGACTTTTTAAACTCGTTTCCTCGGTTGATTGTAAGATTTTAATATATATTATTTCAATACGAGGGATAGTTCTTGAATTGAACAAGCTAATAACATTGGCAGATACATTATCGACTCGAACTTCAACTTCTTTATCGTTCACTTCTCTCCATCGTTTTATTTATTCATTTCTTTTTCCTTCAAGGACATCAGGCTATCAGAGAATCCAATAGCTGATCCCATGAGGGGTGGGATTCCCAGATATGTTTTAATTGCGCGATTGTCTAAAGTTCAAATAATCAATGGGAGTGAGGTTGTTTGGAAGCATTTGCAGTCCTTTTCTTTTCTCATTATTACATTACCGTTAACCCGAAAACTTTTTTCTCATATATTTTTTAGGTAACTCCTCGTGAAAGAAGAGACTCTGAAATACGGTGCGGAAATCAATATTTTATATGCATTATTAGTTTCCTCCCCTTCTTTGTACTAACCAGGATATATTGGTAATATGAGTAGTCTTGATATAACCAGAGGGAGTAAGGGTGTGAGATGGTAGGCTACATTTTGGGGGAGTCTATAGTCTATGTTTAAGATGTGAAGTTATTATGAAGAACATTTGAATCCTTTCAGGAAATTGTGGTTCATTCGAAGTTATAAATTTCGAACATTTGTATCCGTTTATTCAGTGATTTCAATTCTTCTTGCAGCTACGTACGCATGGTTATGTCAAAGTTGGATAGCAATCCTGAGGAAACATTAAGGCTACATCCTAGGTAACTGCATTCAACTAAAACTGAACTTACCCCGTGCTGCGCCCCATGAACGTTATTTTTGTTGATATATTTATGCATCAGGTTTGAAGAGCTTAAGAGGTTTTATGGGATCGAAGATAATAGGGTATCGGTCGGAGCTGGTGGACCTCAGAAACTGGCATCTGGGCTCATATGTAGGAATGAATCTTGAATTTGAGATATTGACATTTTAGAACATTTCCTTATCGTCGCTGAATAGTTGTTTGATAAATTTATCCAGCAATCACCCTGAATTGCGTGGGAGCATCAATCGGGGAGAAGCCATCATTGACAAAGAAATTACCACTCACTACTACAGTTACTGTCCTTGCTTTTTTATTTTAACATGCTGTTTCACTGCTTCACTCTAAATGACTCTTTCCATCTTTAGGTTGGCAAGTTAAAGATGCTTTGTGAAAGCTTTTTCAAATTAAAATGTATGAGGCTGAAGTTGTATCTTCAAGAACAGGTTTGGTCTCCTAATTACTTAATACCCAACTCATTAACCTTCTGCAACTGAACACACCTTACATTCTCAGGATTCCCCCGTGCCGATACCGCTCGAGGACGATATGGCATCTCTTATGGATCTTGGGGTTGCCAATGGATCCAACATTCTTGTGGATGAAGAGAGTTGAAGGAAATAAACCCCCCATAGGTTCTTCAATTTTTTTCCTTCTTTGGTTTTAACTTTCTGGCATTCCCATGATTCTTGCTCCCCAGATTTGGAAGATGTTTTTGATTGTTGGTTCTCTATCGGATGTTCTTATATCATTTGACCAAGATTCACAGCTTAAACAAATCGTGAAATCACACTGAATTGCCTGATCTTCTATTCTATTTATCTGCCTCATATTTTGTTTCTATAATTCATTATATTTAAATTAACTGTGTATATATAAATTTTTATAAATATGTCATTCATTAAAGCAATTAATGATTCCAATGAATTAATTCAAGATAAATTACTTGTTTAACTGTCATTTTTATTAATAAATTAGAAATAAAAGTGTATGTTGTTTTTCTTTTTCTAGTTAATTTTAATTACATCCATTTTAAATCTATTTACAAAAAATTCTCAAATTAATCTTTTTGGTCCCCCAATAATAATAAAAATATATTCTTAAACTAAATTCCCATGACAGGGAGAGCCAGAAGATTTGCCCTTTGCAAGAACCAAACGACTGGACTCCAAGGAATGATAATAATAATAATAATAATAATAATAATAATAATAATAATAATAATAATAATAATAATAAAGAAAGAAAGAAAGAACCAAACGACCTGGAGAATAAGAATAATTGAGAAACATTTCAATTTTCAAGTAACCACCGCACCGCTGCAGTGCGTCTGCCACCGCCAGTCTCTAACCGTTCCAGAAGCCAAAGCCCACCGCCATCTTTTCCCCGCCGAAGCTCCCCTTGGATCGAACACGCAGGGCAATCAGCTCAATGGCTATTGATTCCCATCTTCGCCAGGAGGCATCTGTTACTCGACTTGGTCTCATATAATTCCAGCCCTTTTACATTGTTCTTCGTGGAGCCAAATTCTTAAACCGCGCCAGTCAAACTCTATTTCGCCCTTCCTTTTAAGTTAGAATAAAATTGCTCTGCAGGGTGGCGTGCGTGGTACTTCAATTGGGTGCTGCTCATCTTAATTGTTACGTTATGTGCTTGTGTGTTTCTGGGATCTCGAAGTATTCAGCTGGGTGTTGGATTCGGGTCATAGTCGACGATTTTCTAAACGGAAGATAACTTGCTCAATCCTCTGAGCTAACCTGTCCTGCAACTGCTTCGGAACCTCTTAGTGATAGGTTCCGAGGCAAAAATTATTGTATCAGAGGCCGGAATGGATGTAAATAGTTCGAAAAATATGGGTGACGATGACATGTTGATTTCGGCAGCTATAGGTTCTTCTGTCGTTCCAGAAGCGTCCCCTGATTCTCTAAAAAACACGCCATCTAACATTGCGAAATTGGAGGATGTAATCGAGCATTGCGTAGGTCGGCAGAAGTATCTTGCACAGACAAGGAGTCCTTCCGACGGCGGCGATGTCCGTTGGTATTTCTGTAAAGTACCTTTGCTTGGTAATGGTGAGTACTTTCATTTTCTTCATCTTCAATGGTACGTTTTCCAATGCGACCTGTGAATAATTGACGAGAAACGAACATACTTGAAAACCAAGATGATAATAAGTGGGGCAAAATTTTTAGGTTTTGACTCGGAATCATATCCGAAGAAGCTAAGAAACCTGTTTTAGGAAGACTAATTCAAAAAATTTATACGGCCATTGACTACGGTATAAACTTCTGAATCTGTATATACGTATATATAATGTTTATGTTGTGTACTTGAAAAATTAAAGTTGTAATATTGTTGATGTTCTGGTTAAAAATTGGAGTTCGCTAGGAGATTTAGAATCAAAGGGCTTTCTAACCTTTTGATGACTTTCTGCTGCTTATGTTTGGACAGAGGTAGCTGCATCAGTTCCTAAGACTGAAATAGTAGGGAAGGGTGACTATCTTCGATTTGGCATGAGGGACTCTCTCGCAATAGAAGCATCTTTCTTGCAGGTGCATTTTTCAACCTCTTGGGTACTCAATTAATGCTTATTTTCAACCATATTTCATGAATTGCTCGTAGAGAACTATCTTGGAGTTACCTTCTTCAATGTCTTTTACTCATGAGATTGACTGTCCACTCACCTTCATGTGTATGGACTTCATTTTTGGATGCTATTGTGCTTCTCGGACCATCTCTGGACCACCACTTTATGGAGGAGAAGAAGGGGAAAAGGAGGAAGAAGGGTAGGGAACGAAAGAGAGAAATGCATATAAGCTTAAAAAATTAGAATAATATGGTGGAACCTATTCTGTATGGACATAGATTGAAAGAGGATAGCTGAATGTTTTTGGAAACACTATTTGGCTGATTCATGGGAATTATGTTAAGAAAGGAATTGTAGGATATTTAATGACGTACGTGGGAAGGAGGGCATCCTTTTGATCTAGTGATTATCGTCACTTCAAGTTGGTATACTCTCTCAAAATCAGTTTGTAATATCTCTCTTTTATGCCAACTGGAGTACCTTTTTATATGCTAATTTGGGTCTTTTCGGTTGCAACTTTTCATCATTTTAATAGAAGTTATTGTTTCTCTTTATATGTATGTTTCTATGTGTGTGTGTTTCTATATACATATCTCAACTATTTATTTATATATGATTTTTGTTTTATCTGCTTCTTTTTTGAAGTAAATGGGAAAAAATGGTTAAAAATTATATACATTTCTTGGATTTGAATGTAGAGAGAGGAAGAACTACTTTCTATTTGGTGGAAAGAGTATGCAGAATGTAGTGAAGGGCCAAAAGAAAGAGCTGGTTCTAGTCTGAAGGTTGATAAACAAAGAAACGAATCTGCTTCAGAGGTCGCTAAATTAGTCAAGTTGTATGACATCGAAGAAGAGCGAGTTGGTGTCCCTGTCAAAGGAGGACTCTATGAGGTCAATTTGAAGTAATCTATAATTTAAAGAATTTTTGTTCTTTGTTTTATACTGGCACCATCTTTTATAGCACTATCTTGTTTTATACTAGCACCTTCTTCTATCCAATTGTTGCTAAATGTAACACATTTAGGCGTAGTTTCTGTGGCATGGAAAGCATTTATTGTTTTTCTCGTGGAATGTGTTGTACAAAAACAAAGATTTGTTTAAATGTCAAAGGTTGGAAGATGTAAGTTATGTTATTTCTTCTGGTTAATGGGCTTATCAAAAGGGGAGAATTAAGAAAAACTTGAGTTCCTAAATGTCAACAGTTCATGACCAATTGAGATATTCGTATCACTAATTAATGTTTGCCTACTGGATAGATTTATTATAGAGACTCAAACAGTGTGGTCCGCTTTATAATTACTTTCTGCAGAATCCTATTTGTTTTGATCGAATGGATTTAATTAATATTTTCTTTTCTTCTATTAAGAATATGAACGTTACAAAAGTTAAGGGATTTGTAATCTTTTAATGTATGCTTTCTGTTTGATTAAAATCTTGGTGTTAGAATATATTTTAAATATCATATCCAAAGTTAAATATGTTGTGAAAGTATTTCTTTTTTCTGTTTAATATACAAATGCTTGCAATTGAAATCATATTATGTATGCAGGTAGATTTAGTGAAGAGGCATTGTTTTCCTGTATATTGGAATGCAGAAAATCGCCGTGTGATGAGAGGTCATTGGTTTGCCCGTAAAGGAGGACTTGATTGGCTTCCACTGCGGGAGGATGTTGGTGAACAGTTAGAAATTGCCTATCGTAGTCAGGTTTGTTTTTTGTTCTCTAAGAGACCTCCTCCTTTTTCTTCTCCTTCCATTAAAATAAAAAATAAAAAAAGATCATCTTCTTTTATTTTTATCCAATCACCCAATTCTTGTTTGAAAATTTTGTATGCAAAGCACCGCAAAGTTTTCATGATGAAGAAAATGCTTCCATGTGAAATGTTTTCATTTATTGCTGTTTAGTTTCTAGTTTATTCTCATTTATAAACTTGAATTTTCTTTTTTAAATGTCTTAATAATTAGCAAGTTATGGATGAAGATGCTTTTGATCTAGGTGTGGCACCGGAGAACATTTCAGCCATCTGGACTTTTTGCATCTCGAGTTGATTTACAAGGATCTACCCCAGTATGTAAATTATTTGGAGTTCGGAGACTTATTTTTTTGTCAAATCATTACATGAAATTTAGGCTCCTGATTTATCTTGAAATCCCTAATGTAGGGACTTCATGCTCTTTTCACTGGGGAAGATGATACTTGGGAGGCTTGGCTGAATGTTGATACTTCTGGTTTTTCTAGCGTGATTAGTTTGGGTGGAAATGGTATTAAGTTAAGGCGTGGCTATTCCCCATCTAATTCTCCTAAACCTACTCAGGTTTGTATCTATTTCGTCTCATAGCTCTGTTAGTATAACCTTGCCGTTGTCTTAATATTTCACCCCCTTCCGATGCTTCCGATGTGAAACTTCAATTCATGAGAAAGGACCGTAATTGGTGGATTCTTAATACTACTTGATATGGGGGGAAAACTACCATTTTGAGTGAACCCTTAGCTCTAATATTCTTACATTAAACATTGGTACTTTTTCTTGAAATGTTGAAGCTCACTAAAATGCACTCTAACCTCTATCCATCTTTTCTTTATAATTTCTCTTGAAAATTATGTGGCTTCTTTCCACTATATGCCTCTAGTGTATTTTGTTTTCCATTGAAGACATCTCTGACTTTGATCCATGCACATGAAAAACATTAAAGATGGGACGCCCTCATAGAATAGTACATCAATTCCCTCTTAAGAATGCTAAATAACTTTCTGCTAGATTGAGTGATAAAAAATTGGGTGGATGCGGAAGTGAAATTGTGTTTCCTTCTGAGGACGAAAAAAAAGGTTAGGTTTACTTCAAATTGGAGGAAAATGAAAGGCATTCTATCCTCTTTTTTTATTTATTCATTTTCTCTTTCTTTTTTCGTTTTATATGAACTTTTTTTTTATCATTGTTCTCTCCTCACTTTTTTTCTTCTAATTTTCAAGGACGATTTGCGTCAGCAGAGGGAAGAAGAAATGGACGATTACTGTTCACAGGTACGTCTGCTATCATTGAGCTTCATGTATCCATATTATATCCTTCTCAGAAATTTAGGATATGACATTCCAATTTTTTCATGTCTGTGTCCTACCGTTTTTTTCTTTTATTATTATGCCCCTATTAAGCTATAATTGATTATTTCTGAAATATTAGTAAGCTATGGATGGTAATCCGCTTCATTTTAGTTTCAAAATAATTTAGTAAAATATGGTAGTTGAAATTTTGTTCTCTTCTTACAAATTTCATTATAGTTGATTTTGTTCTGATTCTCCTTTGCATCCATTTTCAATCGTAAATGGGATTATGTTATTGGACTACTACTTTAGATAATCATGTTTCTTAATATGTGAATAATACCACCCCCTTTCCCCAGAAGTATATATTACGTGTTTTCAAGCTCCTTGATAATAAGATAAGATTTGGAACAGTAACTTGAAGTTTAAGTATTCCCTTTAAATAACCAACTGATGTTTTATGACTGTTCTTAAATAATTTCATCTATTTTAAGGATAATATAGGCCTGGCATTGAGGATTTATCCCTTCTTTACATGCTTGGATGGTTCTTCACTAACTTAGATGGATAAGGTGTTGAACCTTTGTTTGAAGTTTGAATCTGCTTGACAACCATATATAACTGTCTTATTCGGTGAATGCAAAAAACTATATGGATTTCTGAATTGTGAAACTACTCGATCTAATTTAATGATTTGAACTCTCTCGTCATTTTTGTATTTACTTGATAATTTAATAATTAACTTGATTTTATAAAATTTTCTGCATATACCATGTCACTTTGGAAGCCACATCATTCATCTGAGGTTGTTGCTTTAGGTTCCTGTTCGACACCTTGTGTTTATGGTTCATGGTATTGGTCAAAGGTTGGAGAAATCTAATCTAGTTGATGATGTTGGGAACTTTCGGCATATTACATCTAGTCTTGGAGAGCGGCACCTCACTTTACACCAACGTAGCACTCAAAGAGTCCTCTTTATCCCATGCCAGGTAGCTAAGAAACCCTTCTTTGCTTCTTGGCATATTTTATATTTCACCTTCTTGACCCCTATTATTATGCCATTTCCATTTAACTTTTTTGTTTTTTTTTTTTTAGTGGAGGAAGGGTCTGAAGCTTAGTGGCGAGGCTGCTGTTGAAAAAATTACTTTAGATGGAGTGAAGGGTTTGCGTGTCATGTTGGGTGCGACAGCTCATGATGTTTTATATTACATGAGTCCCATATATTGTCAAGATATCATCAACTCGGTATTGCATGCTTTGTTTAGATTGTGCTGTCCAATGTTTTCATTTTATCTATACTTGTTCTTCATAGTTCTTTGTTGATGGGTTAACTGACATTTTGATTTGTTAGTTTCGTTCTTTCATGACAGTATATTCAATTCTTATGCAACTGATACATATCATCAAAGAAGGGTGACACCTATACCTGCCTTGTGAACTTTGCCCTCTTATCGTGCACTAATATACTAGCCTTAATGAAATCTATAGCCGCCATGTTATAAAGAAGGGTGATGCTAAAAAGATTTGAGATCTCATTACATGGCGGAAGGAAAATAAGTTTTTGAAGCCTTATAAGCAATGAACTCTTCTTGAAACTTGCTAGGGTGTTTTGGTTATTGCTGATTCAAGATTTTAGAACCTTGTCGATTTAGTAGTGAGATATATATTTATGATAAGAAACTGGGGAGATTATAAAAACTAAAAAGAAAATACAACTTGTAGGCCAAGGGGAACTCCCTTGCCAGGAAAAAAACCATTACATAAGCTCTTTCCAGCTTTAAATAATCCAATAAATGCAGCGACTACAAGAAACCTTTTTGTGAATGACACTCGATTACGAGGCATCATGTTTACAAATGATATAATACTGGTTATGTAGCACTGACAGATTTTCATGATATAAGCTCTTCAAACATTACTTTGCTCTAGAGGACTAAACGGGTATTTACATTTCTTTTCAGGTATCTAACCAATTAAACCGACTTTATATGAAATTTCTTAGAAGGAATCCAGGATATGATGGAAAGGTATGTGGCTTAAAGTTTTTTTTCTTCTTACCATTAACTTCTATTAAAATCAATTATACAAATTGGGTATTTTTATGTATTTTGTATTATTAATTAGGTTTCCATATATGGACATTCTTTGGGAAGTGTCCTTTCATATGATATCCTCTGCCACCAGAAGAATTTGTCATCTCCTTTTCCAATGGATTGGATGTATGGGGAACATGCTAGAAGTGAAGGGTTCTCGGGGGTGGATGATCAATCCTCTGCACAGAACTCTTCCTGCAATACGGAGAATAATTGTTCTACTGCAGTTTATGGATGTGCAGACATTGTACAACTTGCTAAAGAGGATGGTGAGAGGAATATGCATTTGGAAGATTCTTCAATAGTTGTGGATCCTGTGCCATCGCATTCATCTGATCTCATTATTAAACATGAAAAGGCTTGTGGGGAAGCTGATTACGATTCCAGCAAAAGGCTTCCTCAAACAAGTGATGAGCTGGAGGAGTTAAATAAAAATGAAAATTGTGACTTAGAGGTTCCCAGTCTAAATAGAATTGGCGAACTACAATTTGAGAATTCAAAAGATGAAGATGAAATAATCAAATCCCTGAAAGAAGAGGTCAGTAGACTCAGCATTATTTCACACATACATATGTCACGGTTTATTTATTTTTGTATGCTTTCACTTGCACATACATGTCTTGTTTTACTTATTCTTGTATGCTTTCAGTGTACAGTCTCCATTTATTATAGTATGTGTTATTTGAACTTCTCATTTGTCAGGTTGATTATCTTAAAAAGAAATTGGCTGAACTTGAATTGATGTCTGCTAATAGGGATACAGATGGAGTATTGAATGAAGGTGCCTCCTAATTGTTTCACTTCTTTGTTTACTTATGGGAAGAAATTGTACCCATGATATTTTTGGTCTTTGAAACATTATCAGGAAATAAGAAAAGTTTAATAGGTATGCCCAAGGAACCCCTGTTAGAAGAGTTGCCTCCCGATCAAGATGATGATTCAATGAGTTTTACTCCTCAGATAAAGTACAAAAAGCTTGCATTTAAGGTACGGTGGGAGGAGTGGGATTGAGAAGAGAAATTCTTTTGACATATTCCAATATATATGTGCATTATTTTATTTTCTTGTTGAACCTTAGGGAACACTGGTTTGCCCCAACTCTTTTATGTACAATGTTTTTCTCTAATTAGGTTGATACATTTTTTGCTGTTGGATCTCCTCTTGGCGTTTTTCTTGCACTTCGTAATATCCGTATTGGAATTGGTAAGCACACATCTGTGACATACTAGCTACATATACATACATATATATATATATATATATATATATATATAAAACAACTTCTTATGGATATAATAAGCAGGAATAACTCTTCAACGTATTCAACTCCCAGCAAAGAAGAGTCTCCAAATTTATGCAATGCAAGATCAATTTTTATGTGAAAATTGATTTTGCATTGCAGATAATTTGGGGACTTTTCTTTTTGGTATTAAACTAGCAAGTTTCTATTTATTTTGTTATTGATATTCAATATGTTCTTTCTGAATCTGGAGTTATTCAGTTGCACTCCTAGAGTTAGGTTTATACGCTAAATGATTTTGACGTTTCTAAAAACTTATTTGTTGGACTTCAGGAAAAGGGCAAGAATATTGGGGTGAAGAAAATATAAAAGAAGAAATGCCAGCTTGCCGTCAAATGTTTAACATTTTTCATCCATTTGATCCGGTCGCATACAGGTCTTTCAAAGTGACCTTTTGTATTGCGCAAATAGAGAATGCATATTTGAACATTCTAAGTGCTTGATTCATTTTTATAACAGCCACCTTGTGATTTACTGTCTGTTATTTGATCATCATCTGTTCTTTTCTTTGACCCACATGCGCTTTTTGTTTGACACCCTCATTTTTTATTTATCAACTTGAAGAAGACACTGTTTTGGCTTTTTGGCTATGCAAGCTTGCCTAGAGCATTTATTTGTTGTGTATCTGAGTTCGTTCATAATTTTTACAGTTGGAATTCTGTCCCTTTAAAACATGATAAAATGTTGTGATTTTCTTTTATCTATAATCGCTGTCTGTTTTCTATTTTTCTTCTTGATATGGTAGTCAGTCTACGTTATGGAGAACGTTTAATGAAAGTTTTTTTTTTTATAAAAAAATTATACAGAGTAGAGCCACTTGTTTGCAAGGAGTACATGCTTGAACGACCTGTTATTATACCATTCCATAGAGGTGGAAGGAGGTTGCATATTGGATTTCGGGTAAATATCTTCATTACATTGATATTGTGAATTGATATTGTTTTGGGATTCTGATAGATTTTGCTGTATGTTATGCAGGAATTTACTGATAACTTGGCTCTTCGTTCTCAGGCAATGAAGGACAATCTACACACTCTGGGGGTGGGTTGTTCTAGACTTTCTAAGATTTCGTCTTCTTCTCATGCTTGTCTTTGGTTTTTTTATTTTTCTTTTCAAACCTTTCTTTGCAAATCATTTTTCCTTTTAAACCTTCCAAATCACTTTTCTTAAATCCTTTCATCATACCATACGAGTCACTAGTACACCATTTGATTTCACCACATTATGTCCTCTGAGATTATTTTAATTACTTTGCTTCTATTATTCTTAAAGTTGTACTTGGAATTACCTCCCAAGTGCTTTGCCCGTTAAATTGCATTCTAAGAATGATAACTTGGCTCTTCGTTCTCAGGCAATGAAGGACAATCTACACACTCTGGGGGTGGGTTGTTCTAGACTTTCTAAGATTTCGTCTTCTTCTCATGCTTGTCTTTGGTTTTTTTATTTTTCTTTTCAAACCTTTCTTTGCAAATCATTTTTCCTTTTAAACCTTCCAAATCACTTTTCTTAAATCCTTTCATCATACCATACGAGTCACTAGTACACCATTTGATTTCACCACATTATGTCCTCTGAGATTATTTTAATTACTTTGCTTCTATTATTCTTAAAGTTGTACTTGGAATTACCTCCCAAGTGCTTTGCCCGTTAAATTGCATTCTAAGAACATAAACAACCCTTAAATTGAGTGCTAGTATTTACAATTGTGATTATTATCGAACTCAACTTAACTTGAGTTTGGTTTTGGATCTTCCTTCTGAAAGATATATGTTTGGTATTGGGTTAATGTAAGGAATTGCTGACGGTTCTGATGTACATTATTTGACAGGTTAAAGTACTCACAATTTGCCAGTCTAGAAAAGCAGATGGTGTAGAAGGTATTATATCAGCTTCTAAAGCGGCGTCTGCTCTGATTTTGTACATTGTTACTCACTAGTGGCTAGCAGGATCTGTAGGATAACTATGTGCCGTATTTTTTCGATCTCGTTATCTTTTTTCAAAAAACTAAGAACCATCTTTTAGAACATCCTCCTCCCTCTTCCCTCTTCTCATGCTTGTTTATAAATAAATAAAATGAAATCTCATTCTCTCTCTCTCTCATATTTGTGCACCTATTCTAGAAGGAGCTGAGGATTTTCAAGGAGGAGAACTGAAGTCTTATGGTGTTGCAATGATGGAGAGATTGACAGGAAGTGAAGGAGGGCGGGTTGATCACATGCTTCAAGTATGTGCTCCTTTTACCATATGATATCAAGATGCTGAATTTTCCTGTCTAAAATCCGTTGCTTGTTATCATGTAAATGCATGATTCAAAAGTTAGTAGTTTATACCTTTGTTAGTCTTTGGATGAGAAACCAAAATTTTAAGTACTACGACAAAGTATACTATAGATGCATGGTGGAGCTACCTTAGGTATCACAACTTGAAGTATTTTGCAAATTAGTTAATGAATTGTAGTTGGCCAAAACCGGGGCAACCTAACGTCTTAGGCCTCCCGAGATGCTTTTTATCCAAATCATCTTTTAAAGGCAAAAATAGTTTTTGTAGTTCCATCAAGTCTTTTTGTGATCTGTACCAAAGGTTTCGTCTTTATACGTTTTTTCTTATTGTCCGGTTGTTTCTCCTTTCATTTGCTCTATGAAATAATATATATGTTCCCAGCTTGAATTGTATGCCTGACATCGTTGTCATCGATTATGTGAGAATAACTCCTCTGCTGATCTCTCTTTAACTAAAGCTCGTTGACTTGCAGGATAAAACTTTTGAGCATCCATATCTGCAAGCCATTAAGTCCCATACGTGAGTTTCATGTATACTTAAATCCAGTAGAAATAACGTTCCCTTCCCTCTATTCTCCATGCATTAAGCAATATTTTCCCTGAAAAACTGTGTTATTCTTTTCCATATATTGCCAAAAAAAATTGGGTTCTGCAACTGCATTGCTGTGTAGGCTGTCTTGGTAAATGAAATAGTTGAGTGGAGTGTTGCTCGTTCTAACTGTTTTGATTTTTGGCATGCAGAAACTACTGGAGGGATCATGACACTGCTCTTTTCATATTGAAACACTTGTATCGGGATATACCTGAAGATCCCGATACGCCCCCAGAATATACTGAACCCGATTCAAAAGATTGCTGGTACAATCAAAGAGAGAGTATTGAAGAGGAGCTTTCATTAACATTTTCCGATGAGGCTGTGGTAAGGAGCTTCTCAAGGAAAGTGAAGAAAATGATGAAAAATCAAAGATAGACATCAAGTGCAACGAAGGCTATAGCATCATCTTCTCTGTGGCCTAGCCTAGGTACAGCTACTACTAGTTCTAAGGTTTAGTGAATTTTGATGCCGAAGGTTGGACGGCCGGGATTGTTATGTTAATGAGTATGCAAATTCCCACCTTCAAAAATGGGGAGAGACTTGTGGTTTCTCTTTTCTTTCCATGTACATATAAAGGAAAGGAAAACAAAACGAGGACGTAATATTTCAGATTAAATGTAAATTGTAAATTAATACCTGTAAATTTTTTAGTATACCTTTTGCTGTGAGATGATTAGATGTAATGAACTTGTGAGGCTAAACTGCTGCATTCTCTGCAAGTGTAAGAACGCAGGCAGACAGATTAAACATAATAAACATAGTATTTTATAATTATGAGTTCATTGATAATTCTCTGCAAGTGAAGAATCATGAGTTCATTGAGGTCACAATTCTTATTTCTTATTTGAGTTAGAATGCTTCAACTCCCAACGGCCAGTACCGATGCAAAACCAGGTTCCCTAAGATTAAAATTCGTATTCAGAGGATAAATGATCTGTAAAATTGTGGACTAAGAAACTACATTAGCCGTAAACATACATAGCCTCAATAGCTGCCTGAACTAAATTAATTTATTTTCCTCGTCACTTCTCAAAAACACTTCCTGCTGCTTAACAGGAATTCTATTGAATGTATGCAGAGTCGAAATAGAAATGGCTAAGCAAAGTTACTTTGCTCTTTTGAATTGATGGTTTTTGGGTAAAGGCTACACATCCCAACCACCTTTTTCCAAGTTTTCTGCCTTGCTCAATACACTTTTCTTGGTGTCTTCTTGAAATTGGCTCATCCTGCACATTAACAGTACCATATGCTCATTTTATTTACTTGAAGTTCCACTATATATATTCGTAAGCAAATAAGAGAAGCACCTTGAGAGTAGATCCGTGTCTGCCACCCCCAACATCCTTAATGCCAGCAAACCAGCATTGGTTGCGTTATTGATTGCAACAGTAGCCACCGGAACTCCCCTCGGCATCTGCACCAGAAGTCCTTAAAATAATCATAAATGCTCGTGAAATGGGAACCAAGAATTTGCACAAACAATTGCCAAAAGCAAACAAAAAGATCAATTCTACAAAACCCATATATTCACTTATGCTAGCACATTCATTTAAAACCTTCTTAATCTCATTCCAGGGATAGGTTAGGGACCAACTGATTTAACAGATCACAATAGGTGACCTCGAAAAATGCACCAAAATTTATGTTTATACGCCAAAAAGAAATTATTAATCAAACCGATAGAACCAGAAATTATTTTGAGACAAAAACAGAGTACCTGCACAATTGACAGAAGTGAATCAAGTCCATCCAATGTCGAAGCACGCACAGGGACACCAATAACAGGCAACGGCGTAAGTGAGGCAACCATACCTGAAAATCAAGCTACCAGTCGCTAATGATAAATTCCCTATTTTTTGGGAAAATAAATATAGAAATCCCCAATCTTTCATTGTTTGCCAGATTTCACACTAAGAACTATCCCCTGAATTTAACATGCAATAGCCAGTGACCCAAGTAATTTTGAACTCAAGACTGCGTAAACGAGCAATTTTGTTCATTTCACCAGCCCTTTAGAATGACATCTTTTGTTCTATCCAAATATTATATACTAGGAAGCATTTAAATGACTAGCCTGGTAAATGGGCTGCACCCCCAGCACCAGCAATGATAACCTGGATCCCTCTCTCCTGAGCAGATGAGGCATAAGAAAACATCCAAGCAGGGGTTCGATGTGCAGAAACTATCTTTATCTGCATATTTTTGAAAGAAAAAAGAAAAGAAAAAAAAAAACTCACAGGTTAGACATTATATATATATATATCCATCAAGAAAATATAGGTTAAAATACAATTGTGGCTCCGTTACTTTGAGTTTCATTTTAGCTCATGTACTTCAAATGTCCTTTGAACTTACGTTTATCAAAATTGGTTGAATAGTAACTTTCACGTAAGAAACATGCAATGTGAATACTTTTTCAAAATTTAAAGAGACTAATGGAGACTGTTTTTATAATTGAAAACCCAAGACTAAATATATACATTTAATCAAAAGTATATGGACCAAAATGGTATTTTTAACCAAAAGTATGTATATCATGAACATAAACAACATCAATCACCAAAAACAAAAATTAACCTCGTAAGGCACACCAAATGTGTCAAGGACCTTTGCAGCATCTCTCATTACAGGAAAATCTGAATCCGAGCCCATTATGATTCCAACACGGCGTTCAACTGTGTTGAGTATGATTTTAATAAGAAACAGAAATGATCAAATAGAGAAAAGATCAAATTTTTATTATACATATATGAAACTTCAATGATACCTACCTACCAATATATATGCACTTTCCTTTAGGAATAGGAAAGAGGTTTTCCTTAGAAACTAAGAAATACAAAAGCTAGATTTATAAGTTAACCAATAAGACATGATATAACTTTCTTATAAGATCCATAATGCGTGATCTGGCCTATTTGTTATAAAGGCTGAGCATTTAGGGAAATTCTGTATTTTTTAGCAGCTATATTATCGTTCCAGATTCTTTAATTTTCAAGATTAGTTAGAAGTTCAAGATTAGTAGGTAAAATTGTTAGGCTTAGTTAGTTAAGTCCCTAGCTGATTGAACGTTTGTATGAACTAGTATAAAAGCTAGTTCCTTTTCTTCTAATTGGCCAAAAATAATAATGTGAGGTTTTCCTTTATTTTCTTTTTTCTCTTTTCTAAGTTGACATTGAAAAGATTATAACTAAGGAAAGAGCATACGAATAACTGATATAGTAATTTGACTAGCATTGTAACCACTCCTTTGAAAATCGTACTTCAATTAACACAACCGTTAACAGGCTAAAAACAAAAAAAACAAAAAAAACAAAAAAAAACAAAAAATCAAATAAAACACTAAAACATGAAGCATCACGGAGGGAGGCTGACCTGCAGGTTTTTCAGAAGCTTCATCAAGCGTGAATGATAGTAAGTTTTCAATAACACTCATAGACCGGCCAACAATCGTGATGTGACCCATCTTTCTTTGCTTTCTCATTTCTGGTTCATGAAGGGAGTCGATTAAATGTTGAGTTCGCAATTCAAGAAGGGGAAAAATGTAAAGAGGAAGAAAAATTTGAGCCTAACCCGATTTATTATACCAATGAACAAAAGCTCCAGATATACTCAATGCCCTTTGCATCAGTTGATGAGCTAAATAAAAACCAGGTTCCCCCTGAAAAAAAACAGCAATAGAACAACTATCACAAGTGTTTACTTACAGCTACAACATGCATATTCAAAGTCTATTCTACTATGAAGTTTGAACTGATGCCCTGCCTTCAATGTTAGTAAGGCTTTGTTCTCCTAATTATGATTGATCAATCATCGATGTCCTCAAAAGTATCAAATTGTGTTATATCATATACAGCTTCCAAGTATCTCAGCCTCATCCAGGATAAGTTCACTGGTATTGAAACTTATAGACAACATTTAAATCACTAAATTACCTAGTCTCTAATACTTAAGCTGCTTAACATAAAGAATTCTGCCGCACCTAACATGTATTGTTTCTTCCTCTTCTGTTTTTAAAAATAGCAAATGTAGTTTCAATCAATAAAGAAAATATCACAAAGCAAAAGGGGATAAAATATTCTTAATTTACCTCATCTTCACCTAGAATATTATACATAATAGCAGCTGGAGTTATCATTGATGGATCGCCAAGGGGAAGACCAAGGACTGCCCGCAAATGCTGCTCATATTGAGAGGTCTTGCAAGACTCAATTGTGTGATGACCACTATTATGAGGTCTAGGTGCCACTTCATTCAGTAAAATCTGTTAAAGGTAAAAAAAGATGATCAGTACATTAGTCCCAGAGTCCAAAAGAAGAAAAATGCTAATAACACGATATTTTTACAGCAAGTTAACACTGATTATACAACCTGACCATCTTCTGTTACAAACAACTCTACAGCAAAAATGCCAGCACCTTCCAGAGAGCTAACAGCTTTGAATGCAACATCGGTTGCAAGTTTCTTGATCTCCCATGACACACTAGCTGGAGCTTTGACGATGTGACAAATATTTTCTCTACAGGGACAAATTTTTTTATGTGATGCCCAAGTAACTTTTTTTTATGGAAAATCAGCTATCAATGAGAAAATGGAAAATATATATATTATATATATACAAAATGACCTATAAACAACAGCCCAGCAAGAGGAACTAGCCAAAAACAAAGCTAGAACCAATGTGTTGTCTGAATGCACAGGAGTAATGTAAGATCATTGCAATCACATCTTACAATTTTCTCTTTATAAGAATGAATTTTTATCATAAATGAAATGAGCCTGCAGAACCAAGAGTTCCAAATAATTGCTCCAGTTGATAAAGAATCAAAGAAAGATAATACTTACAGAAGACTTATCTAACACAGCCTGAGAAGAGGAGACAAAAACATACGGTCCCAAAAAGTTAAGAGCTGCCCTTCAACATTTCAAAAGTTATAATTACTTCCAGCCAAATTTCTCACATAATACACTTCACCACACTGTAACAAGAAGCTTTAGCTTTGGAATTAAGCAAGGGGCCAGTAAGCATAACTGTGTAGAAACTATTCATGGAAGTGGAAAAAATAGTGTTGATCAAAGACTCCCAAAAGACCCTACTACAACTTGAGAGTCGAGATATTATGGCCCACTGTTTAGTTGTTTCACCCTGCTGATTAGGTTGAAAAAAAAAAAAAAAAAAAAAAAACCTATTGTGAACACAACACAGCTTTTGACTTCCACAAAAGACTGGCAGCTGAAGGCTCAAAGACGGCGGGGAAGAAGAAGCAATGATCGGAATTAAGCTTAGGCTAGAAACGAAAGTAAAGGAAGGTCCTCAACAGTAATTTTCAGTGCAAGTGTTTAATAACCTAATACCATTTTCACGAAATTGTAAGAAGGATCAACTCATAAAAGGATACTCCCATGAAAGCAAGTTGCATCCAAGGAAGCCAGAGCAATATTTCTTGAGCTCCACAAAGATTTGATCAAAAACCTGTCAATCTTGACCCAACTAGGTTTTTGTAAATGATAATTAGGATTTGCCATAAGGATAACATCCGCCACCATAGCATGTTTATTTCTATCCTCCAACTTATGAAAGAACTATCTTCCCTCCATTTACTCAACCTAGGACAAGTACATCTAAACTAATCGTTCACCTCAACTTTGAATCTTTCATGTTCTACAACTACAAACCCTTTATAATCCTCCTGAGAATAGAGAGACGAAGATAGGTATCAAATAAAAAGTTAGACATCGACGTAGTATGATTGATAATTTACAGACACTTGCATATGATGCATGAAATTTACAATAACAAGTGGGGTTGTGGAGATTTGAACCTCCTACCATAAAGGAGGTAATACTCACCAATACCATTGAGCTATACATTTCATGAATTTACATTTTTTTAAAGCTTGCAAGGAGAAATGGAAGTTTGCAAGAATGGAAAGGGAAGAACATATAAAAATTGTATCCTTCAACTTACTTGTGAATAGTTTCAACAACAGGATAGCATGCCATGGAGTTGTCTCTACCTCTTGCAATAACAACTGACAGTTCCTATCACACAAAAGGAAAACAAAGATCAGATGTCATCCTGAAAAAGATATACAAACAGAAACTTCATAATGCTTAGGTCCAGGACTTCATATGCAAATTGATCTGTGTTATTGTTCATTTATCACATATTCACACATTCTTACAAAAGAAAGAAAACTAAAAAAAATTCTAGAAACTCTTTTTAACGGCTCTCTTGGTGTAGATTCTATGCTCCTTTCAACAACTATCACTAAAATGTTCTTTAAGCTAACTGGAAAAGCTTTGTGTAAGCTTCATTGCTTGGGACATGGCTTTACTCCCGATGAAATTCTTTCGTTACATAAAATAAATAAAAAAATAAATAAAAGAAATAAAGAGAGGGAAATGCATACATAGGGAGAAAAAAGCAATTAAGAGTGAGGTGAATGATCAACAAGGCAAACAGCATGCTAAGACCTAACCTTCACGAAAGGTGCCCACTTCTCGACATATAAGCCACGCTCAAATCCACCCAGAGCTGGACATATTGACAAAGTGCATAAGTTATTAGAAAACAAGGAAATATATTAAATAAAATTATGCGTAAATTAAGATCTCAAACGGACCAAGAAGTAAACATAACAAGCATACAAAATGCCTAATTACTTAGACTCCCAAATTAAATTTCTACAAGTACAAAAAAAAAAATGTAACAATTGATTAAGACATCCTAAACCAAAATGTCTCAGCTTCGAATCTCCATCTCCATATGTTTTTTTTTTTTTAAAGCATACTTTCTATGAGAAAAAATAAAGGAACATAAGAGCATCCTAAAAAACAAAGCCTACAAAAAAAAAAAAAAAAAAAAAAAAAAAATCAACATTGATGCCTTAAGGAAAACATAAAACCTAACGAGGAGCTAGATGTCAGTACTATCCCACTCCCCACCGCTTTGTAGAGTAGCTCTCTCCTCAGCCAACAACATAGTGTGAAATCAAGATCGTTTCATTGAGCACCCCATAGGTTGTTCTCAAAAAGTTACGGGACTATTTTTAATAATCGCATAAATTACAGGCTTTTTGCATACTATTATTAATATATTGCAATTTCAATATTTAAAAAGAACTTAAAAGAAAGAAACAAATTACATATCAGATATATCTCACCAAAAATGGCAGAAGAAAGCTCCTCCACACTTTTCGCAACAGCATTTCCTCGTCCATCATAAGCAAATCTTTTGCTCTTAATCATGAGAGGATAACCAAATATATCACCTGCTCTCTTTGCACCTTCAAGATCTTCGATCTGTAAGAGAAAACATTAATGGTCAGTAAGTAATCTGCTACTGTTAAACACAAATATAAGGGCAAGAATGGCAACACCATTAAGGAGAAGTCAATGCAGATAATATAACCTGCATAAACTCGGGCAATGGAATTCCATGCTGAGAAAAATGAACTTTTTGGAGATATTTGTCCTGTAACATAATAGATGATAAAGGATCAGAAATCATAAACAAATATAGTAGACAATTTATTTCGATCTCTGAGCAACGTAATGGTGGAGGTTAGAAGATTTAATCTTCTTGAGCAGATTGCAGGGACACTTTGATAGGTGTATAACACATGCATTGGTTATTTTAATAGATATCAACCAACAAGAAGAGAGAGGGAGGAAACTAGTACTGCAAGATATATAAGATGTAGTCATGATAACAGCGTTATAGGAAAATTTCTGGTTAGAAGCTTCTTTAAAGGTGTATGTATTATGCATTCCTCTATTTCCAGTATAGATGTAGCCTTCATTCATCCGGTCCTCATAATAAAAGATTGACTGAAAATCTTAGAATTGACAAGTAACTTTTGGACTTAAAAAAGAGATGGCTTTCAAAACCAAATGTACACATGAAGAAACACAGGCCTGAATTATACGGATGGTAGATGCTCTCGGTTGACAATCAATTCCTTGCTCCTCGAGAATCTCTAGTGTGGCCACATCAACGTGTTCAATTTCAACTGTTAAGACTTCACATCTAACTACCATGGACGGAACTTACTGTTACTACCATGAGCATTAAAAAAGAACTAATGAACGTAAAAAATGTACCTCTTAGCAAATTCTTGGACAGTATTACTATCATCAAAGTCACCAACCATGTGATAGTAAGCTAACGAACTAGCAGGGCAGTTTACAAGTGGGTCGAGAATTGCGATTTTGATGGACAATTTGGAGGCTGCTTGACAAAGCATACGACCCAGTTGGCCCCCTCCTAGGACACCAACAATTTTTTCAGAAACTCCATGAACAGCAATTTCATCTTTCCTGCAAGTAAATACCAGAGAAGAGATTCTAACCAAGAGCTATTTCATTCTCATGTTTCCAAAATTAAGGAGGTGAGGGGAAATAGACGGAAACATATCCCTGGAAGAAAAGTTATACTAAAAGGTGCAGTGAATTGAAAACAAACCGGGGAAGAGTCTCAGTAGAATGAAGTGATGCGGAGCAGTGTAGGGTGTGATTCTTGCGCTGTGGTTGTTTGGCCATTTTTAGCAGTGAAGGGAAACTATAAGATGGGATGATGTTTGAATCAACAAACCAGCTTAGAGCTTTAATCCTTTGCGAAGATAGAGAGGGTGTACGTATAATATCCGAAACTAATACATAATTTGGGCGGCTAGGTGAAGCCATCGAGGAACTTGAAAGCATCGTGTGGAATAGTTAAGCCTAAAACAACTGCAATGAAGGAAAGAGTACTCTCCTTTCCAAGTACACGGATGGAATGTACTGACTACAAAGATGAAGAAGAATCAGAAACTCCAATGGGCGGCGCGGCGGCCGAGAGATACGGAATAACTGAGGTGCTTCTTTCACTGTTTGCAGATGCTTTCGCCGGACATTAGTGCCTGCTCCCTGCTCACTGCTCTCTGCTCTCTCCACTGGTGGGTTGTACACCTTTCTCAGATAAACCGAACCGATTCTTTCCGGTTTTGATGTTAGAGAACCGACCAATCTCCAGCTTTCTTCAAATAATCGAACCGAACCATTTGGTTTGGTTCAACCTAGTTCATCAGTTTGGTGCATGGGTCTTGAGGCCAATGAGGCTTAAAGATATAAGACACGAGGCATGAGCCATGAGCCATGAGGTCTAAAAGAGAGAAGGCACGAGAAGTGAGGCATGAGGCGTGAAGCTTTAGGTCATGCCCAAGACCCGACCCAATTAAGAATAGCCAGCGAGAGGTCCAAAACCCGAGAAATGGACTTAGATATGGGCTTCCTCTTGGGCCTAAGTATGGGCTTTGAAATGGACTTAGATACAGGCTTCCTCTTGGGCCTAAGTATGGGCGTTTAAATGGACTTAGATAAAGGCTTCAGCTCGGCCCCGGTACTGTTGCTATAATTTAAAAGCCCTCCTGAAAGTTCGTTTCGCACAGGATTTAGATTTTCGCGCGCCATATCTTCTCCTCCCGCTGCGTCTCTTCCTCTCTCCCCCCCGTTTCTGTACAAAGTTTATGTTATCACTGAGAGTTAGCTATGGGGAGTTTGTCACAGAGAGATGTTAATCAAATGGATGGAAATCAAGTGAAAGCAAAAAATTCTGGTACTCTGTTCTTAACTATCTTATTGATTTAAACTGTGTGTTATTTACTAGAAAGCCGTATATGTCTTGATCGGATGCAAATGCAGGACTCATGAATTCATTTTAGGTCACAAGATTATGTTAGTATTTCATAGGGTAGAAAGCAATGTAGAATTCTCCTGATTGATTGCTTTAGGCACGGGGATGCGATATCTTTTGATCATCAAATAAACAAACACTGGAAACACACGAAGAAATATGCTCTCCGATGTCAACAAATACGATTTTAGAGGAATCTGCTTGTTGCATGTCAATGTTCGTTCACTTGTTTTCAACTGTCACTGTCGCTCAATCTCTACTTTGCTCGTTTATAGTTTCCGCAAATGAAATGATTTCAAACGAGGAAAATTATAGTTGTCTGTGCTGATTACTTCCGGGAGAACAAGCATCTATCTCCTCCGAAATGTAAATTGTCTGTGCTTTAAGAACTCCCTAGGAAAATTGTTAGTTAGCGTCTGTCTTTACGTTAGTATTGTTCTTGATCCGTCTAGCATTATCATAAGTACACTCGTGATTTAATGCATTTCTTTACGAGACATTTGATAATTTTCTGGGAGCCGTAACTTCACATGTTCGAGTTTTTGAATCTTATGCCACCACATATAATGTGTTTTGAGTGTACTATCCAATGTTAGATCTTGCGTCCCACCCTTTTTTTTTTTTATCCTTCCTTTTTCTATTTATTTATTTTTTAATTGGCTAATAATTTAAAAGAAGATCATCATGATAATCTTCTTTTATTAACATTTTCCGATGAGGCTGTGGTAAGGAGCTTCTCAAGGAAAGTGAAGAAAATGATGAAAAATCAAAGATAGACATCAAGTGCAACGAAGGCTATAGCATCATCTTCTCTGTGGCCTAGCCTAGGTACAGCTACTACTAGTTCTAAGGTTTAGTGAATTTTGATGCCGAAGGTTGGACGGCCGGGATTGTTATGTTAATGAGTATGCAAATTCCCACCTTCAAAAATGGGGAGAGACTTGTGGTTTCTCTTTTCTTTCCATGTACATATAAAGGAAAGGAAAACAAAACGAGGACGTAATATTTCAGATTAAATGTAAATTGTAAATTAATACCTGTAAATTTTTTAGTATACCTTTTGCTGTGAGATGATTAGATGTAATGAACTTGTGAGGCTAAACTGCTGCATTCTCTGCAAGTGTAAGAACGCAGGCAGACAGATTAAACATAATAAACATAGTATTTTATAATTATGAGTTCATTGATAATTCTCTGCAAGTGAAGAATCATGAGTTCATTGAGGTCACAATTCTTATTTCTTATTTGAGTTAGAATGCTTCAACTCCCAACGGCCAGTACCGATGCAAAACCAGGTTCCCTAAGATTAAAATTCGTATTCAGAGGATAAATGATCTGTAAAATTGTGGACTAAGAAACTACATTAGCCGTAAACATACATAGCCTCAATAGCTGCCTGAACTAAATTAATTTATTTTCCTCGTCACTTCTCAAAAACACTTCCTGCTGCTTAACAGGAATTCTATTGAATGTATGCAGAGTCGAAATAGAAATGGCTAAGCAAAGTTACTTTGCTCTTTTGAATTGATGGTTTTTGGGTAAAGGCTACACATCCCAACCACCTTTTTCCAAGTTTTCTGCCTTGCTCAATACACTTTTCTTGGTGTCTTCTTGAAATTGGCTCATCCTGCACATTAACAGTACCATATGCTCATTTTATTTACTTGAAGTTCCACTATATATATTCGTAAGCAAATAAGAGAAGCACCTTGAGAGTAGATCCGTGTCTGCCACCCCCAACATCCTTAATGCCAGCAAACCAGCATTGGTTGCGTTATTGATTGCAACAGTAGCCACCGGAACTCCCCTCGGCATCTGCACCAGAAGTCCTTAAAATAATCATAAATGCTCGTGAAATGGGAACCAAGAATTTGCACAAACAATTGCCAAAAGCAAACAAAAAGATCAATTCTACAAAACCCATATATTCACTTATGCTAGCACATTCATTTAAAACCTTCTTAATCTCATTCCAGGGATAGGTTAGGGACCAACTGATTTAACAGATCACAATAGGTGACCTCGAAAAATGCACCAAAATTTATGTTTATACGCCAAAAAGAAATTATTAATCAAACCGATAGAACCAGAAATTATTTTGAGACAAAAACAGAGTACCTGCACAATTGACAGAAGTGAATCAAGTCCATCCAATGTCGAAGCACGCACAGGGACACCAATAACAGGCAACGGCGTAAGTGAGGCAACCATACCTGAAAATCAAGCTACCAGTCGCTAATGATAAATTCCCTATTTTTTGGGAAAATAAATATAGAAATCCCCAATCTTTCATTGTTTGCCAGATTTCACACTAAGAACTATCCCCTGAATTTAACATGCAATAGCCAGTGACCCAAGTAATTTTGAACTCAAGACTGCGTAAACGAGCAATTTTGTTCATTTCACCAGCCCTTTAGAATGACATCTTTTGTTCTATCCAAATATTATATACTAGGAAGCATTTAAATGACTAGCCTGGTAAATGGGCTGCACCCCCAGCACCAGCAATGATAACCTGGATCCCTCTCTCCTGAGCAGATGAGGCATAAGAAAACATCCAAGCAGGGGTTCGATGTGCAGAAACTATCTTTATCTGCATATTTTTGAAAGAAAAAAGAAAAGAAAAAAAAAAACTCACAGGTTAGACATTATATATATATATATCCATCAAGAAAATATAGGTTAAAATACAATTGTGGCTCCGTTACTTTGAGTTTCATTTTAGCTCATGTACTTCAAATGTCCTTTGAACTTACGTTTATCAAAATTGGTTGAATAGTAACTTTCACGTAAGAAACATGCAATGTGAATACTTTTTCAAAATTTAAAGAGACTAATGGAGACTGTTTTTATAATTGAAAACCCAAGACTAAATATATACATTTAATCAAAAGTATATGGACCAAAATGGTATTTTTAACCAAAAGTATGTATATCATGAACATAAACAACATCAATCACCAAAAACAAAAATTAACCTCGTAAGGCACACCAAATGTGTCAAGGACCTTTGCAGCATCTCTCATTACAGGAAAATCTGAATCCGAGCCCATTATGATTCCAACACGGCGTTCAACTGTGTTGAGTATGATTTTAATAAGAAACAGAAATGATCAAATAGAGAAAAGATCAAATTTTTATTATACATATATGAAACTTCAATGATACCTACCTACCAATATATATGCACTTTCCTTTAGGAATAGGAAAGAGGTTTTCCTTAGAAACTAAGAAATACAAAAGCTAGATTTATAAGTTAACCAATAAGACATGATATAACTTTCTTATAAGATCCATAATGCGTGATCTGGCCTATTTGTTATAAAGGCTGAGCATTTAGGGAAATTCTGTATTTTTTAGCAGCTATATTATCGTTCCAGATTCTTTAATTTTCAAGATTAGTTAGAAGTTCAAGATTAGTAGGTAAAATTGTTAGGCTTAGTTAGTTAAGTCCCTAGCTGATTGAACGTTTGTATGAACTAGTATAAAAGCTAGTTCCTTTTCTTCTAATTGGCCAAAAATAATAATGTGAGGTTTTCCTTTATTTTCTTTTTTCTCTTTTCTAAGTTGACATTGAAAAGATTATAACTAAGGAAAGAGCATACGAATAACTGATATAGTAATTTGACTAGCATTGTAACCACTCCTTTGAAAATCGTACTTCAATTAACACAACCGTTAACAGGCTAAAAACAAAAAAAACAAAAAAAACAAAAAAAAACAAAAAATCAAATAAAACACTAAAACATGAAGCATCACGGAGGGAGGCTGACCTGCAGGTTTTTCAGAAGCTTCATCAAGCGTGAATGATAGTAAGTTTTCAATAACACTCATAGACCGGCCAACAATCGTGATGTGACCCATCTTTCTTTGCTTTCTCATTTCTGGTTCATGAAGGGAGTCGATTAAATGTTGAGTTCGCAATTCAAGAAGGGGAAAAATGTAAAGAGGAAGAAAAATTTGAGCCTAACCCGATTTATTATACCAATGAACAAAAGCTCCAGATATACTCAATGCCCTTTGCATCAGTTGATGAGCTAAATAAAAACCAGGTTCCCCCTGAAAAAAAACAGCAATAGAACAACTATCACAAGTGTTTACTTACAGCTACAACATGCATATTCAAAGTCTATTCTACTATGAAGTTTGAACTGATGCCCTGCCTTCAATGTTAGTAAGGCTTTGTTCTCCTAATTATGATTGATCAATCATCGATGTCCTCAAAAGTATCAAATTGTGTTATATCATATACAGCTTCCAAGTATCTCAGCCTCATCCAGGATAAGTTCACTGGTATTGAAACTTATAGACAACATTTAAATCACTAAATTACCTAGTCTCTAATACTTAAGCTGCTTAACATAAAGAATTCTGCCGCACCTAACATGTATTGTTTCTTCCTCTTCTGTTTTTAAAAATAGCAAATGTAGTTTCAATCAATAAAGAAAATATCACAAAGCAAAAGGGGATAAAATATTCTTAATTTACCTCATCTTCACCTAGAATATTATACATAATAGCAGCTGGAGTTATCATTGATGGATCGCCAAGGGGAAGACCAAGGACTGCCCGCAAATGCTGCTCATATTGAGAGGTCTTGCAAGACTCAATTGTGTGATGACCACTATTATGAGGTCTAGGTGCCACTTCATTCAGTAAAATCTGTTAAAGGTAAAAAAAGATGATCAGTACATTAGTCCCAGAGTCCAAAAGAAGAAAAATGCTAATAACACGATATTTTTACAGCAAGTTAACACTGATTATACAACCTGACCATCTTCTGTTACAAACAACTCTACAGCAAAAATGCCAGCACCTTCCAGAGAGCTAACAGCTTTGAATGCAACATCGGTTGCAAGTTTCTTGATCTCCCATGACACACTAGCTGGAGCTTTGACGATGTGACAAATATTTTCTCTACAGGGACAAATTTTTTTATGTGATGCCCAAGTAACTTTTTTTTATGGAAAATCAGCTATCAATGAGAAAATGGAAAATATATATATTATATATATACAAAATGACCTATAAACAACAGCCCAGCAAGAGGAACTAGCCAAAAACAAAGCTAGAACCAATGTGTTGTCTGAATGCACAGGAGTAATGTAAGATCATTGCAATCACATCTTACAATTTTCTCTTTATAAGAATGAATTTTTATCATAAATGAAATGAGCCTGCAGAACCAAGAGTTCCAAATAATTGCTCCAGTTGATAAAGAATCAAAGAAAGATAATACTTACAGAAGACTTATCTAACACAGCCTGAGAAGAGGAGACAAAAACATACGGTCCCAAAAAGTTAAGAGCTGCCCTTCAACATTTCAAAAGTTATAATTACTTCCAGCCAAATTTCTCACATAATACACTTCACCACACTGTAACAAGAAGCTTTAGCTTTGGAATTAAGCAAGGGGCCAGTAAGCATAACTGTGTAGAAACTATTCATGGAAGTGGAAAAAATAGTGTTGATCAAAGACTCCCAAAAGACCCTACTACAACTTGAGAGTCGAGATATTATGGCCCACTGTTTAGTTGTTTCACCCTGCTGATTAGGTTGAAAAAAAAAAAAAAAAAAAAAAAACCTATTGTGAACACAACACAGCTTTTGACTTCCACAAAAGACTGGCAGCTGAAGGCTCAAAGACGGCGGGGAAGAAGAAGCAATGATCGGAATTAAGCTTAGGCTAGAAACGAAAGTAAAGGAAGGTCCTCAACAGTAATTTTCAGTGCAAGTGTTTAATAACCTAATACCATTTTCACGAAATTGTAAGAAGGATCAACTCATAAAAGGATACTCCCATGAAAGCAAGTTGCATCCAAGGAAGCCAGAGCAATATTTCTTGAGCTCCACAAAGATTTGATCAAAAACCTGTCAATCTTGACCCAACTAGGTTTTTGTAAATGATAATTAGGATTTGCCATAAGGATAACATCCGCCACCATAGCATGTTTATTTCTATCCTCCAACTTATGAAAGAACTATCTTCCCTCCATTTACTCAACCTAGGACAAGTACATCTAAACTAATCGTTCACCTCAACTTTGAATCTTTCATGTTCTACAACTACAAACCCTTTATAATCCTCCTGAGAATAGAGAGACGAAGATAGGTATCAAATAAAAAGTTAGACATCGACGTAGTATGATTGATAATTTACAGACACTTGCATATGATGCATGAAATTTACAATAACAAGTGGGGTTGTGGAGATTTGAACCTCCTACCATAAAGGAGGTAATACTCACCAATACCATTGAGCTATACATTTCATGAATTTACATTTTTTTAAAGCTTGCAAGGAGAAATGGAAGTTTGCAAGAATGGAAAGGGAAGAACATATAAAAATTGTATCCTTCAACTTACTTGTGAATAGTTTCAACAACAGGATAGCATGCCATGGAGTTGTCTCTACCTCTTGCAATAACAACTGACAGTTCCTATCACACAAAAGGAAAACAAAGATCAGATGTCATCCTGAAAAAGATATACAAACAGAAACTTCATAATGCTTAGGTCCAGGACTTCATATGCAAATTGATCTGTGTTATTGTTCATTTATCACATATTCACACATTCTTACAAAAGAAAGAAAACTAAAAAAAATTCTAGAAACTCTTTTTAACGGCTCTCTTGGTGTAGATTCTATGCTCCTTTCAACAACTATCACTAAAATGTTCTTTAAGCTAACTGGAAAAGCTTTGTGTAAGCTTCATTGCTTGGGACATGGCTTTACTCCCGATGAAATTCTTTCGTTACATAAAATAAATAAAAAAATAAATAAAAGAAATAAAGAGAGGGAAATGCATACATAGGGAGAAAAAAGCAATTAAGAGTGAGGTGAATGATCAACAAGGCAAACAGCATGCTAAGACCTAACCTTCACGAAAGGTGCCCACTTCTCGACATATAAGCCACGCTCAAATCCACCCAGAGCTGGACATATTGACAAAGTGCATAAGTTATTAGAAAACAAGGAAATATATTAAATAAAATTATGCGTAAATTAAGATCTCAAACGGACCAAGAAGTAAACATAACAAGCATACAAAATGCCTAATTACTTAGACTCCCAAATTAAATTTCTACAAGTACAAAAAAAAAAATGTAACAATTGATTAAGACATCCTAAACCAAAATGTCTCAGCTTCGAATCTCCATCTCCATATGTTTTTTTTTTTTTAAAGCATACTTTCTATGAGAAAAAATAAAGGAACATAAGAGCATCCTAAAAAACAAAGCCTACAAAAAAAAAAAAAAAAAAAAAAAAAAAATCAACATTGATGCCTTAAGGAAAACATAAAACCTAACGAGGAGCTAGATGTCAGTACTATCCCACTCCCCACCGCTTTGTAGAGTAGCTCTCTCCTCAGCCAACAACATAGTGTGAAATCAAGATCGTTTCATTGAGCACCCCATAGGTTGTTCTCAAAAAGTTACGGGACTATTTTTAATAATCGCATAAATTACAGGCTTTTTGCATACTATTATTAATATATTGCAATTTCAATATTTAAAAAGAACTTAAAAGAAAGAAACAAATTACATATCAGATATATCTCACCAAAAATGGCAGAAGAAAGCTCCTCCACACTTTTCGCAACAGCATTTCCTCGTCCATCATAAGCAAATCTTTTGCTCTTAATCATGAGAGGATAACCAAATATATCACCTGCTCTCTTTGCACCTTCAAGATCTTCGATCTGTAAGAGAAAACATTAATGGTCAGTAAGTAATCTGCTACTGTTAAACACAAATATAAGGGCAAGAATGGCAACACCATTAAGGAGAAGTCAATGCAGATAATATAACCTGCATAAACTCGGGCAATGGAATTCCATGCTGAGAAAAATGAACTTTTTGGAGATATTTGTCCTGTAACATAATAGATGATAAAGGATCAGAAATCATAAACAAATATAGTAGACAATTTATTTCGATCTCTGAGCAACGTAATGGTGGAGGTTAGAAGATTTAATCTTCTTGAGCAGATTGCAGGGACACTTTGATAGGTGTATAACACATGCATTGGTTATTTTAATAGATATCAACCAACAAGAAGAGAGAGGGAGGAAACTAGTACTGCAAGATATATAAGATGTAGTCATGATAACAGCGTTATAGGAAAATTTCTGGTTAGAAGCTTCTTTAAAGGTGTATGTATTATGCATTCCTCTATTTCCAGTATAGATGTAGCCTTCATTCATCCGGTCCTCATAATAAAAGATTGACTGAAAATCTTAGAATTGACAAGTAACTTTTGGACTTAAAAAAGAGATGGCTTTCAAAACCAAATGTACACATGAAGAAACACAGGCCTGAATTATACGGATGGTAGATGCTCTCGGTTGACAATCAATTCCTTGCTCCTCGAGAATCTCTAGTGTGGCCACATCAACGTGTTCAATTTCAACTGTTAAGACTTCACATCTAACTACCATGGACGGAACTTACTGTTACTACCATGAGCATTAAAAAAGAACTAATGAACGTAAAAAATGTACCTCTTAGCAAATTCTTGGACAGTATTACTATCATCAAAGTCACCAACCATGTGATAGTAAGCTAACGAACTAGCAGGGCAGTTTACAAGTGGGTCGAGAATTGCGATTTTGATGGACAATTTGGAGGCTGCTTGACAAAGCATACGACCCAGTTGGCCCCCTCCTAGGACACCAACAATTTTTTCAGAAACTCCATGAACAGCAATTTCATCTTTCCTGCAAGTAAATACCAGAGAAGAGATTCTAACCAAGAGCTATTTCATTCTCATGTTTCCAAAATTAAGGAGGTGAGGGGAAATAGACGGAAACATATCCCTGGAAGAAAAGTTATACTAAAAGGTGCAGTGAATTGAAAACAAACCGGGGAAGAGTCTCAGTAGAATGAAGTGATGCGGAGCAGTGTAGGGTGTGATTCTTGCGCTGTGGTTGTTTGGCCATTTTTAGCAGTGAAGGGAAACTATAAGATGGGATGATGTTTGAATCAACAAACCAGCTTAGAGCTTTAATCCTTTGCGAAGATAGAGAGGGTGTACGTATAATATCCGAAACTAATACATAATTTGGGCGGCTAGGTGAAGCCATCGAGGAACTTGAAAGCATCGTGTGGAATAGTTAAGCCTAAAACAACTGCAATGAAGGAAAGAGTACTCTCCTTTCCAAGTACACGGATGGAATGTACTGACTACAAAGATGAAGAAGAATCAGAAACTCCAATGGGCGGCGCGGCGGCCGAGAGATACGGAATAACTGAGGTGCTTCTTTCACTGTTTGCAGATGCTTTCGCCGGACATTAGTGCCTGCTCCCTGCTCACTGCTCTCTGCTCTCTCCACTGGTGGGTTGTACACCTTTCTCAGATAAACCGAACCGATTCTTTCCGGTTTTGATGTTAGAGAACCGACCAATCTCCAGCTTTCTTCAAATAATCGAACCGAACCATTTGGTTTGGTTCAACCTAGTTCATCAGTTTGGTGCATGGGTCTTGAGGCCAATGAGGCTTAAAGATATAAGACACGAGGCATGAGCCATGAGCCATGAGGTCTAAAAGAGAGAAGGCACGAGAAGTGAGGCATGAGGCGTGAAGCTTTAGGTCATGCCCAAGACCCGACCCAATTAAGAATAGCCAGCGAGAGGTCCAAAACCCGAGAAATGGACTTAGATATGGGCTTCCTCTTGGGCCTAAGTATGGGCTTTGAAATGGACTTAGATACAGGCTTCCTCTTGGGCCTAAGTATGGGCGTTTAAATGGACTTAGATAAAGGCTTCAGCTCGGCCCCGGTACTGTTGCTATAATTTAAAAGCCCTCCTGAAAGTTCGTTTCGCACAGGATTTAGATTTTCGCGCGCCATATCTTCTCCTCCCGCTGCGTCTCTTCCTCTCTCCCCCCCGTTTCTGTACAAAGTTTATGTTATCACTGAGAGTTAGCTATGGGGAGTTTGTCACAGAGAGATGTTAATCAAATGGATGGAAATCAAGTGAAAGCAAAAAATTCTGGTACTCTGTTCTTAACTATCTTATTGATTTAAACTGTGTGTTATTTACTAGAAAGCCGTATATGTCTTGATCGGATGCAAATGCAGGACTCATGAATTCATTTTAGGTCACAAGATTATGTTAGTATTTCATAGGGTAGAAAGCAATGTAGAATTCTCCTGATTGATTGCTTTAGGCACGGGGATGCGATATCTTTTGATCATCAAATAAACAAACACTGGAAACACACGAAGAAATATGCTCTCCGATGTCAACAAATACGATTTTAGAGGAATCTGCTTGTTGCATGTCAATGTTCGTTCACTTGTTTTCAACTGTCACTGTCGCTCAATCTCTACTTTGCTCGTTTATAGTTTCCGCAAATGAAATGATTTCAAACGAGGAAAATTATAGTTGTCTGTGCTTATTACTTCCGGGAGAACAAGCATCTATCTCCTCCGAAATGTAAATTGTCTGTGCTTTAAGAACTCCCTAGGAAAATTGTTAGTTAGCGTCTGTCTTTACGTTAGTATTGTTCTTGATCCGTCTAGCATTATCATAAGTACACTCGTGATTTAATGCATTTCTTTACGAGACATTTGATAATTTTCTGGGAGCCGTAACTTCACATGTTCGAGTTTTTGAATCTTATGCCACCACATATAATGTGTTTTGAGTGTACTATCCAATGTTAGATCTTGCGTCCCACCCTTTTTTTTTTTTATCCTTCCTTTTTCTATTTATTTATTTTTTAATTGGCTAATAATTTAAAAGAAGATCATCATGATAATTGAAAAACCCAAATAGTGGTTCCCTAAAAGTGGACGTGGTGTTGTCATGATCAAATTTCTCTATGCGCGAAATGAGGTTATACTTGTAGAACATGTTAACAAAAATCTTGTATGTACATTTTTCAAAATGTCTGAGCACGCACGAGAATGGTGCATTGGAGTAATCTGTTTGTTTCACAACTGCAGGCGGTGGAGTCTGTTTGATGAGCAATATATGGAGAGATGAGCAGCATCCATCCACCATCAATTTTATGTCTAATTTCCTAAGCACAAATTCATTTCGCCTCAATTTTGTTCCAATCGCTCCAGTAATTTTCTTTACTTTCTCGGTATGTAAATTTCATTGACGACCATTCTGTACTCATATCAACCACTTATAGGACTTGATATTCAATTGTGGGGGTTTATCAGTGGCTTTTGCTTTTGTGACAAGTTGGGATTGCAGCAATACGTCATCAATCTTTTGCAGGTAGCTTTGTTGTTTTTTTTTTTTTTTTTTTTTTTTTTTTTTTTTTTTTTTTGCTGGTTTTGCCTTTTGTTGTGTTTGATTCAGTCTGATTTTGACAGAGTTCAGAAGTTGATGAAGCAGTTTGCAAATTTCTATGTTGTTGTTGCCCTTCCAACCAAGGAGCAGAATGATTCATTTGTTCAATCTTACTTTAGGTAACCATAGTCTGGCACTTATGGTTCCTTGCTGTATGTTAATTTTGTTTTTCGAGAACTTACGTGCCTTTCTTTCCCTACAAATCTCGTGGAGAAATGGGATGGAAATTGGTAAGCCACCATTTGTACCAGTTCAGGATGTTGAGATGGGCTTTGAGAAGATTGTGAAGATAGCACACTCCCGTGGAGGTAATAACCATTTTTAATTTGGGCCGAATACTTTTCTTAATCATCTTCAATAATTATATCAAATTACAGCATGCAAGCAGCAAGATGTCATGTCAAAACTGAGGACTGAGGTCAGTTGGTGTAGATATATTCTACTTGAATTAGTAATGACAATTTAACCTCTAGTGGTCGTATAATGTCTTTTTTACACTGGTTTAATCACCTTCTCCCCCTTTTGGGGCTCTTGTTGAAGAGGAAGAGATCCGTGCAAGTCATGGATGCTTTTCGTAGAGTCATGTCTTCTGTACCAGGCCTTGATGATCATGATGCGAATTCGGTAAGCTTACTTGAACAAAACCAGCTCACACTCTTCATTGTGTGGCATAGTTTTCTTGTTTGTTCCATTTCTCGTTCTATGTATCTCTGATATAACCTAGAAACCATTCACTCTCGAGTTATTGACCACCAAAGTAAAGGCGATTGTTGCATGCGTCTTTCACTTGTATGTGATACTGATCTTGAGACGACTGAAAAAAGAAATTTATTGATGGAAATATGAAGTACTCTCTAGTTGTAAGGGTTTTATTTGAGCATTCTTATGTGGCTACTCTTCAGCTAAATCAAGCTATTGGTTCAATCGAGGCAATCGCGAAAGCATCCAAGGAGTACATTTTGGAGAACACAGATCTGTCAGTGGACAAGGCAGAGAGAATTAGGAGCTTTTTCAGGGATCCAAAGTTCTACCTCAGTCCCAAAATAAATTGATGATATTGGAAATGGAAATCTCTTGATGAATTCCTCGGAAGAGTTTCCAGGTCAGTCAAATTTTAGCATTTCTTTTGCTGCGTACCTTTGAATTCAAGTTCAGTGAAACCTGGCCTATGTTTCTGCGCACGCGCGCACACACACACACCCAAGGAAATGCTATGAGAATCGTATAGAAGAGTTAAGTTGGTACACATTCAACATGGTTGAAATTACTGTAAGAAAACAACATTCAACATGGGAAAATGTCAATCTCGGCATTCCTGGTTGGTCGGCGGGTCCAATTATGTGGTAATAAGACTATAATAAGCAAGTGAAATTTGAAGAGAATAGCAAGTTTCCAAGCGTTTAGGGTAAATACTGATGAGTCGTCTTTCAACAGCCTAGGTTACGTTTTAAACTGGGCGAGAGGGATGGAGAAAGAATCTACCACTTTGCTGTTTCCTAATATAATAATATCCGTTGCTAAGCCTGAGGATGTAGGAATAATGTGTTGTAATCAAGTTTGACTCGGTTTAAACTGTTGACCCATTCAGATTAAAATACATAAATGCTAACTTTTGTCAGTGCAGCCTGTTGTTTGTTTAGATCGAGTCTCCTTCCATTACCCTAAGCCCCAAGCTACGTAATAAATATCCTCCTTCACTTATGCCGTAACGGATATCGAGGAGTCTAGTTCACTCCACATGGGTATTTTTTTGGGGTAATAACATAACCTCTTTTGAAAACTCAATTTGTAAATTGAAAATTACCCAAGTGAAACATATAGCTATTTATTATTTGGTCAATTCTATGTTAGTCAACTTCTATTCCTACTTTGTTCTGATGTTTATTTTTAAATAATTATATTTGTTCCCTTGACTTTATATAAAAATATGTTCATTCTTAATTTATAGAATGCATTTTTCCAAAAATAAAAAATAAAAAAAACGTGAACGTAAATGTAAACCATCTATTTCAATCTCCCATTGTAGTTTGAAGTCATTGACAAAAAGTTTGTATCGAATGAAATAGATACTCAATTCACAATAATCAAAAATATTTTCTAAATAGTTGAAACACATCAAGAAAACATTTAAAGAAAAATCTCAGAGCACGCTAAATTTTAGTGTAGTACTGTAGTTAAATTCACAAGTGTAAATTCAAATTTACCTTTCTATTGTTTTTATTAAAATGTAAGTCTGTAAAAAAAAAAAAAAAAAAAAAAAAAAAAAAAAAAAAAAAAAAAAAAACTGTATTTTTTAAGTTGAATGAAAAACTGTTGAACGCGCATATTAGTCCTACCTCTTTAGCTAGCTATTTAAGTTTTTCTTTTACCATTTAATACATCCAAATGGAGACATAAAAAATGACACGTCGCCGTATTTAAGCATTAAATTCAGATTAACAATAATTGATACGACATGTTAATGTCGGCTTTGAGTTCCACTTCTAAACAAAACCAAGTCAACTAAATAGAAAAAGATAATAGAATCCCCCTCTGCAGTAGTAGTAGTAATAATAATAATAATAATAATAATAATAATAATAAATCCCCATTTGAATGGGCATTTATGAGAATCACTAAAATCTCAAGTAAATTACCAAAGAAATTGAAATCAAAGGCTATATTATTAAAGATTTTAAAAAGGTAAAAAGAGAATGAAAAAAAAAAAAAATAGGCATTTTGAACGCTTCCACCCTCCATTTTTATTTGTGATCGTGATTCGTGATTTGTGATTTGTGATTCGTGATTCATGAAATTGAAACATTCAAAAGCTCCCTTTTGATTGATAAATTGATTTTTCTCCGACGGTGTTGGCTCCTTCTTTTATCAACTTCCCCTTTGACCAGTCAATTTCTTCCTTCTTTTTTTCTTCTCTTTCTCCGTTTCCATACTCTCTCTGGTTTCATTCCCATTCCATTTTTAACTATATCTTCTAATGTCTGATTTGCAGGAATTCTTATGGGGATTTTCCATTTTTTCTCTGCTTTTTTGTTCTCTACGGGGCTTGACCAAAGCCCTTCCAATGGCCCTCTCTCTCTGTTCTCCTTCTTCCCCTGTATTTCCTCCTCCTACTTCCTGGGTTAGGCATATTCTCCTCGGAACTAAGGCAACATCGCAGCTGCCAGACGATTCCTCTGCAGTTCTCGATGCCCAAGAAAATACTCTGCTGCCGCCCAACCAGACGTCTCAGAACCGGGTTGATGACAAACCGCAGGAGGAGAAGAAGAGCCTTCGTGACGAGAAGTTTAAGGAAGGCTCGGATTCTTCAACAATGGCAAGGGGCTCTGGGGCTCCTAACAAGTTGAGGAAGAGACCTGGAAGGCTGGTGGTGCCGGAATATTGTCCTGGATTGGAATTTACGAAACTGAGGAAGAAAATGGAGAATCAGGAATTCCAAGTCCAAGGGAGGGATTACTGTTTGGCAACCAAGAAAGGAAGGCGAGAAACGTTGGAAGATGCCTACATAGTTTTGCTTGATGTGTTGGGAGATTCCAAACAGGTAAATTTTTTGCAATATTTCTTCCGTGTTCTGATTCTTACCCGATCGAATTGAAATTTCGTCATCGGTTTGGTTTGGAGAGGCTGATCATGTACATCAATATAATTCGAAATGAAAAGCAGGCTTTCTTCGCTGTAGTGGACGGCCATGGCGGTCGCGATGCAGCCGACTACGTGGTCGAAAATTTAGGGAAGAACATCATAAACGCTCTTGAAAAAATTGCTGAGGACGAAGAAAACGCAATCGAATTGGCGATTCGTAGAGGCCACGGACGCACAGACGAAGAGTTTCTTAGTCAGGTCAGGTAACAAATTGATTAATCTTTCACACAAGTTTGTAGGGCAACCGAAAATTCGATTAAAACAATTGGCGTACCCCCCCGGTTCATCGCAGGGCGTTGGGAGTGGAGCCTGTGCGGCGAGCGTGCTGGTGAAGGACGGCGAGCTTCATGTGGCCAACGTCGGAGATTGTCGAGTGGTATTGAGCCGAAACGGCGTAGCGACGGCATTGACGAAGCAACACCGTGTGTGTCGAGAAGACGAGCGCCTCCGGATTGAGAAGTCGGTGAGTGAAAGGAAATGAATAAGTCCATGTCCATGTCCATGTCCATGTCCATGTCCATTCCAATTCCAATTGAAGTTGAATTTATTTGCAGGGGGGATTTGTGGAGTGCAAAAACGGAGTGTGGAGAGTTCAGGGTTCGCTGGCGGTGTCGAGGGCCATAGGAGACGTGCATTTGAAAGAATGGGTGATTTCAGAGCCTGAAATCCGTCGTCTGCCTCTAACTCCTGATTGCGAGTTCTTGATAATGGCGTCTGATGGACTGTGGGATAAGGTACTTCCAATTCACACACGCCATCTTCAATTCCAAGTTCAAACCCAACATTATTCGTTTGCTTAGTCAAGAAGAAACAAAAGCATGCATAATAATAACAATAATTCCTCTCATGCTCGCTCCCCTGTTCAAACCTTCTACCAACCTATATTATATGGGACAGATTCTTTTCTTAATTTTTAAATTTTTTTTCTATCGTAGAATTGGGTTTGAATTGGATTATTATGTTAAAGAGTATAATAATAACGAGAAAAAAAAAAAAAAAAACAGGTAAAAGATCAGGAGGCAGTGGATGAAGTGATGAGGGAAATGGGAAGGAAGGATAATGATGGCATGAAGGCATGCAAAAGGCTGATGGAAATGTCATTCAGAAGGGGGAACATGGACGATGTTACAGTGATGGTGGTTCATCTTCAGCACTTCATCATTTCCACCATCTAATACTATACAGTAAGTATATATATAAAAGCAAGCAATGTTTTAATGTTTTATTATAACTATTACTATTATCATTGCATTGCACTTCACAGTTCAAGAAGCCTAAGCTTAAGCCAACAACATAAAGCTAGTAGTAGGGGGGGCATCTCCTTTTCTTCTTCTGCAATCACCATTCATTCTTTTTCGAATTAGAGCTTAAGTTTCATTTCTGTCTACAATTTTGTAGCAACATCACAACACAACACCACCACCACACATTACCCTTTTCCTTTTCCTTTTCCTTTTCCTTTTCCTTTTTGCTGGACTGTACATAACAATACTCGATGATGCTACCATTGCCAGTTCCAAATGGGTGTGTTCTTATCTTCTTCCTTTTTTTTTTTTTTTTTTTTTCTTTTGTACATTTTCAAACTATATTTATATATTTATTTATTTATTTATTTATATGTATGTATGTATGTATATATATATATTCAACGTATAGCATTACCAAGTGGATACTAATTGCCTCTTATAAGAGAATAAGAATAATTTGAATCAATTTAGTTTTCGATAAGCTTGAGTTGGTTGGTGGTGTTGTAGTTAACTCAAACAAACATAGCATACATAGGTTAGTGTATAAGATATCTCAGTCATTATTTCAACTAAGATCGATTATTTGGGTTCAATGTGATTTGGTGGACAAAGTGAATTGGAAATATGGGTTTTGAATGGGCCCAAAACAGCAGGTAACAACAGGAGAGGCCCAATTGTAGCCCAGTCCCAAAAAACTAAAAAAATGTAATACAAAATTAGAAACTCCAACTCTTCCACCATAAATAAATAAATATATAAACTTGGAACTAGCAGGTGAAGTCAATAAAGGAGAATAAATGTGTTGTGATTTACGTTGGAAGGACAAAATAAAAGAGAAGGAAAGATGGTATATATATTTATAAATAAATAAAAAATGAAAAAAAGAAAAGAAAAGAGGTCAACTTGGGTTAACTTGAACAACTTTCCATCTCAACTTTTGCCAGAGAAGTGTTCAAAATCTTTGGTGATTTCTTTCCAATAAAACAAAGTCTAGTCTACATTTTAAAACCTTAATCAGAAATTGATTGAGGTTATTACGATAATTTTACATATAAACAAAGTATTTATTATTATTACTTTCAATTGTATGGTTATAAATAGGGATGGAATACGAAATTACGAATCGTATCCGTATCGGTCCGGTTTAATGGTTGCGTTTTCTTTCTTCACTCCTCCGGTACCCTCCTTTGCCGCCTCCATCGCCTCCATCGCCTCCATAACCCTAAAATAACCGTCGCCAACCTCCACTCCTGAACCTTCTTCCCACCCCCACTTCACTTCCCTCCCAACGCTTTTTCTCAATGGCAGACCCTGCTGCTGAGCTCTCCGTGATCACGCTTGGAGGAAAGGGTTCATCGCTTGCATCTACCTCCGTCTACGCCATTGCTCATGGCTTCGCTCTGGTTCGGATCGACTCGTCCTCCCTCGAGAGGATTGCTTCTTCGTCCAACAATCCAAATGCTGCATCCATCAAGCACCACCTCTTCGTTCCCGATTTTCTAACTCGCGAGGAAGCCAGGGCGTCCCTTGTTGTCCTCCTGAACAAGCTCATCATTTCTACTTCTTCCGGGATTCGATCGGTAATTCCTATTCTAATTGCGGAGACCCTCAATTCAAATCCAGAAACTTTACAATTTGAACCGCTTGACGTTACCCCCGAGGAGTTATCCGTGTTCGAGCAATCATGCTATATTTTGAATGGAATTTGCGCGTTGCTGGACCATCAATCAGCAGCACTATCTTCCATTGCTGATGCTGTGGCTAGCATATCTTGCGAGGCGTCTAGAGCTGACGTGTCTGCGTTCAGTTTGATGGACTCGGGTGATGGCTTCGCTTCGAAGGAGGAGGTAGGAATCGCCAATGATATGAAGGTATTTCTAAATGGCTCTAAGTTAGTGGGTAAGATCGAGAGTGGAGCCATCTCAAAGATTCCAAAAACTCACGGATGCTTGAGAGAGCAGGCGAAGTTGGTGCACTCGAAAATGCGGGTTGAGTTGAATTCTAGTGTCAAAATTGGGAAAGGAGGGGGGTCCTTGAGTTCCGGGACAGAGGATGCTGTTCGGACCGTATTGTTGTCATTTGCAGCCATGCTGTGGGACTTGGGAAAATGTAGTCTGGACAGAGTAAAGTTGATTTGGGGTTCAAATGGCGATGAGAATATGAAGGCGAGTCTGGCGGGTTTGCTTGATAGGGAATGTCCTAGTAACGAGAGTCTCAAAAGGGAATATAGGTTGGTCTCCGAATTGGGTTTGGATGAAAAGTACGTTGAGTTTGTCCATGCTGTGAACGTGTTGTTCGCGACTGTATGGAAAATTGTCGCTTGGGAGGCCATAGCAGCCTTCATGACGATTGAAGGCGGTGAGTTGATAGGGAAGGGTCAAGATGTTGACATAAATGGAGCTAACGAGAAGGTGGTAAAAAAGAATGAGAAGAAGAAGAAAGCAGTGTTGGGTAAAGGTAGTAGCGTGGTTGTTCAATTGATTAAGGATAAATTGCAGGGTAAAGGTGGGGGTCTGGGGTCATTGGAGAACTTGGTAAAAGATCTCTTATCCTTTTTGGATCCGAAGGCTTCCGGGTTTGATAATTTATTGAAGAAAATCAAAGAGATAGTTGAAAGCAACGAAAGTAGGAGGCTACCGAAGCTTCCCAAGGTAATGGCATATTTCAGAACTTCACCTAAAGTCCTCTTGTTTTTGTATGGGAAGTGGACTCTCATTAGAATAATATTAATACTGCTATCTTTTTATTTGATTTAGTATTCTTAGTCATTTAGAGTAAGGTATTTGTTAGTTTAACTCAACTGCTTGATCTTCATATCAGGGCACTCGGGATTTTGCCAAAGAACAAATGGCAATTAGAAAGAAAGCATTTTCAATTATTGAGGGAGTTTTTGAGCGGCATGGCGCCACAGCCTTGGATACTCCAGCTTTTGAGTTGAGAGAAACTCTCATGGGAAAATATGGAGAAGATTCCAAGCTGGTTTATGATCTGGCTGATCAGGTTATAATAGATGTTATTGCTTGTGTTAACGGAACCACCATTATCTTTCTTTCCAAGTTTTTTTAGATATAATTGTTGGGATATATATCTGAAATTATTTCCCCCATGCATCTATTCATACTAAATTAAATAATTACATGATTACTGGTTAACTGAACTAGTTTGATCTGTCGCTGAGCATAATGATTAGTTGACTGTTAAAAATATTGGAACTTTAGTTTCCTAATACTTCTTGTATCCGTTGCCTTACTAATGCCATTTACATTCAATCCTCATGTCAAGGTTCTCAAACATTTTTGGGTATTACTTATAGAATTCATTTTATTAGTTTCTTATTGGATTAATGCTTCTCTGTTTAATCTTTGGCTGCCTTGTTTTTCCTATTCTATCTAGTTTTATAGTTTCTAAGTAATGATTATGTCATTTTAAATTTGCCGAACACTGGATGGTTTTATGTGACAGTGCAATAACTTCTTGTCGTTCTTTTTTTGTTCTCCATCATTTTAATTTATTTTCCAATCTGTTTACAGGGAGGGGAGCTCTGTTCGCTTAGATACGACTTGACTGTTCCGTTTGCTAGGTATGTTGCCATGAATGGTATAACATCGTTCAAAAGGTATCAAATAGCAAAAGTTTACAGAAGAGACAACCCATCTAAGGGAAGATTCCGTGAGTTTTATCAGTGTGATTTTGATATTGCTGGTCAGTATGAAAAGATGGGGCCTGATTTTGAAGTTATTAAGATACTAACCGAGCTACTTGATGAACTGAACATTGGACAGTACGAGGTAACCTTTTTGACAAATTGTTCTGCAGAAAAGGACTAGCTGTTCTAAATAATTATGATGAATCAGCAAGTATAGCACAAAACATCAAGCAAATATATTATAAGCACATTCACCCTTATTATCATATGCCTAGAAGAGTGGATTGGATTCCTGATTTTCTATAACACTGAGTTGCCTCAGTCTATTCATATTGTTACTGCCATTGATTTTTTACTCCACTTTGTGGCTAAATCTTTAACCTAATCTATTTTGTACATATTCTCTTCTGCAGATAAAATTGAATCACCGTAGGCTATTGGATGGAATGTTAGAAATTTGTGGAGTGCCATCTGATAAGTTCAGAACCATATGTTCGAGTATTGACAAATTGGACAAGCAATCTTTTGATCAGATAAAAAGAGAAATGGTAATTAAATTTACTAATGAGCACTATTTTATTATTAATTGAGGATGCTTGCTTATTCTGCTTCCTCCCTTAATATCTTTTAGTTATCTGGTCTAATTTAATGCTGAATACAGATTACGTAAGTCAATTTTAAAATTAGGTCGTCCAACATATTTTTGCATAATTGCATTTCTCACTTGAGTCAAAACTCTTTTTCTCTTTAGTTATTTTTTTCCATTTGATTTGATTTGCTTTTTGTTAACTTAATTCGCATCGCAAGGTGAACTCTTACATTAATCTGTTTTTTTTTTTTTTTTTCTTCTTTTCCTAGTTCTGCATTTTATCCATATTAGCCATAACAAGAATGGATTTATTATACTTATTATAAAATAACGTTTACTTGGTAGGTGGAGGAAAAGGGGTTGACCGTGGAGATAGCTGAAAGAATTGGTGATTTTGTGAAGGAAAGGGGACATCCATTGGAGTTATTATCTAAGCTGAAACAGGAGCAGAGCCCGCTACTACAAAATAAAGGATCTTCGGATGCCTTGAATGAACTAGAGATTTTATTTAGTGCTCTTGAAAAGTCGAATTGTGTTGACAAAGTGGTATTTGACTTGAGTCTTGCCAGGGGACTTGATTACTACACTGGAGTAATTTATGAAGCTGTTTTTAAAGGTGGTACCCAGGTAAATTTCTATATGTCATCATCCTGTCTGTTGGCACCTTTCTTGTTTTTGACTTGTTACGCATATGCCGTTATTTGATACGAGTTCCAGCTCTGCTTCAATTGCTAGAGAATTTTCCTTGATAATTCAACTGACAGTGATTGGGAGGATTTTGTTGTGTTAGAGCAATCAAAAGAATTCAAATTTCTGTTGGAAATTATTTTTGCTCTCGAAGATCATTTCTCCTTAGTGATATTACCTGTAACGATGTGCGAAGCTACCATCATGTTATGTTGCTGCCTCCTAATACATATTTGATTTGGACGGTGGATGTAAATAACAAATCATCTATGTTTCTCAGATTGGTTCTATTGCTGCTGGTGGACGCTACGACAACCTTATTGGAATGTTTGGTTCCAAGCAGGTCCCAGCAGTTGGTGTCAGTCTTGGTATTGAGCGAGTTTTTGTTATTATGGAACAACTTCTGAAAGATCAAAACCAGGTAATAACTTCGGTAACCATTTGATTTTTTGGAAAAAAAAATTAGGAACTAGTTTTAGTTGTCAAAATATTGCATGGATTCATTTAATTCAATTGTCGGGGAGTTGCAGACTACTCGGGCCACTAAGACGGAAGTGTTAGTGAGCATACTGGGGGATGATTTGACACAAGCAGCGGAGCTTGCAAGTGAGATATGGAGTGCGAAGGTGCATGCGGAATTCCTGGTGAATAAAAGAGTAATGAAACATATTGATCGTGCCAAGGAGGCAAGAATCCCTTGGATAGTATTTCTTGGGGAACGTGAAGCGAGCGAGGGGATTGTGAAGTTGAAAAACGTGGAAACCTTCGAAGAAGTAACAGTTTCCAGAAGCAACATCATTGATGAACTCAAGAAACGCTTGACCCCTTGATTGATTGATTGCTGTTATAACTCAGTAGTAGTTGGGAAGAACTACTACACTTTTACACATCCATATTTTTTTGTATACTCATGAATATAGAAACGCAGCCTTGGTTGGTATCTATCTATATTCATGGCTCACATTTGGGCTGTGTTTGACAACCCAATCCATTTTTGTTGTAAACTTGGTGGCTGAGTTTTTTCCCTTTCTCGATGGTGAGACGGGTGGCTGTAGTGAGAGATTCTTTGTGTTATTTGTTGATGCTTTGCCTGAAACAAAGCTTGTGATTGCTGCTGCTGCTATTTGGCTGTCTTCTTATCTTCAGGAGCGACAACACCTTGAGAAGGTAGCAGGTTAGAGTATTTAATTATGTTTTAAATTTTCATCTCACTATTATTATTATTATGAAATATAAAATTAACTAGATTTGACTTTTATTCACGGCCATAAATAGAATACATAACTGGTTCCATTCCAGGTGACTTTTTATTTTAATTTAAAATTAAAATATGAATTTGGGAATTTTGAAACTGATTATTCTAAATATAGTAAATAATAGTATTCTTATGTAGATTTGGATAGACACCGATAATCTTGTTTCCATTATAAGGTAGATGCATATTTGAGGAAGAAACGTGGGTCATCAATTTCTAATCTTTTATTAGGGAACATCAATAGTATGTGTATATGTAGGAATTCTCATTTATTTTATTTTTAATTTTTAATTTTTTATAATATCTTTTAGAATGCTATAAAAGCACTCACTTTCCATCCTTTGTAATTGTATTCAACCAACTTCTCCTCTCCTCTTCTATTCTCTTCTCGATTTTGAGATTTATATCAACTCTTCAAACGGAGGGTATAAAGGTAATTCTATATATATTCATCTATTTAGTCTCTATACTTTTAATTGAGATTTATATCAACTCTTCAAACGAAGGGTATAAAGGTAATTCTATATATATTCATCTATTTAGTCTCTATACTTTTAATTGAGATTTATATCAACTCTTGAAACAGAGGGTATAAAGGTAATTATATATATATATATATATATATATATATATATATATATATATATATATATATATATTCATCTATTTAGTCTCTATACTTTTAATTGAAGTCGGTTTAAATATACATATTTTCTAGTGAAATTTTTTAGCAAATGTTCCTTGAGTGTATCTAAAATGGTTGAAACGATTTTCTCAATTGTTTTTAACATTACTGGGTGTATCTAGAGAGAAAAAGAACTTAAAAGCTATCTAGAGAGAAAAAGAACTTAAAAGCTAATATAACAAAGAAATACTTGATATCCAATGGTTGTCATTCTAGATTTAGAAGATGTTTGTTTGTCAACCAAACGGGGAAAGAAGATGTTAAATTTCAAAGCTTTGTAACTGCAAACAAGAGAAGAAAAAAATGTAAGGATAGGAGGAGGAGGAGGAGGAGAGAATTAATGCGGGGAAGATGTTGGATTCAAATACGTTCATTGGCAGCTCAGATTTGGTTGTAAATGACAGAGTTTCAGATTTTATATTTTTTAATAAACAAAGAAGGAAAATATATAATATAGTATATAGTGTGTAGTGGCATTACATGGGGCGCTATTAATTAACAATTTTTTTGTTAGATATCAAAATGGACATTCCAATCTACTCTTTGTTTTTAGTTTTTGAAGTTAGAGAGAGAGAGGCGAAAGACGAACAGTGGAAATGCAATTTTAGAGCGAGAGTTGGATTGGATTTGAATTTGAGGAAAGAAGATGGAACCGTTTCCAAATGAAATCGAAATTCAAGTTTTCGATCATCAAACGCCTTGTCCACGCGCCCTATACGTTATTCTTCACCTTTAACCATGTATGATTTTACTTCTCTTCTTTTCAATTCGATTCTCCTTCCTTCAACTTCACACCTCTTTCTCTCAATTTCTTCTTCTCTTCTTTGACTCCTTCTCATTTCCTCATTCCCGCATTTCCGCATTCCCGATGCCGATCGCAATTCAAGGTTTGCATGCTATTTCTCTCTCACTTCTCCTATGTACGTTTTTATCAATTGATCCATTTTCCCCTTCCCTTTTGTTCTTAATCAATCTGTGATCTGCTCCTAATCATCTGCGACGTGATATGATCAAATGAAGTATTGTCTGCTAATTCAATTGCTTTACCGACACCATCAAAACCAGGTTATGATCAACTGGAAGGTCTTATAATTGATCTCGCTCCTTAACTTTCGAAATCCACCTAGATGTGGCCACGACACCGTCCGGTTTTGGTGGGACGGTGTTTCTTTTGTATAAAAAGGTGCTGTTTGATTAGCTCCCAAGATCTCACTTTATTTTATCGAGAACTTATCATTTTCAGAAAACGGAGTGGGTTTGGAGATGGATCATCTTTAAGAAACAAGTACATGTCAGATTTCCAATACGAATTTTACAGGAAGCTTCATTACTTGACGGTGAAGGGATTTTTTTATTATTATTTATAAATATTTCGTTGTTCTTTACATTTACTTTGGAACTCTAAATTTGTTATCGACGTTGCCGCTGAAGTTTTGAAAACTGGCTGTGAATGATCTGTTATATTCTGATGAACCTTGGAGCGCCGAACATTATTTAAGAATCCTGATTCTCTAGAATATAATCTGCTTATGTTTCATTTCTTCTCAAGTATGAATTTACGGAGCTGTTACAAAAGCTACCACTTCCTTTATTTAAGGGGTGGGGGTGGCTTGAAACAGACACAACATCCTGCTATAACATGCTTGGGTTGAATATTCATTCATAAGTAATCTTCTACTTTTTGTCACATCTGGATAGTTCTATATCGTCGGTCACATCTTTGGAAAGTGAGAATCAATGTGAACTCATGATTTATTTGGTGCAGCATACTTCTTGTCCATAGGCAGTGGATGATTTGTGGCCTGATTTGATGTGAGATGCAGCGATCACGTAGAGCTCTTCTGCAGAGAAGAGCTTTGGAGAAAACTACCGGTGGGAGGAATGGCTTGTATATGTTCTCTCTGTCTTTACTTTTTGTTTTGTGGGGGCTTTTCTTCCTCCTTAGCCTATGGATCAGACAAGGCAACAGCCGTGGAGGTCAGCATCTAACTGAATTTTCTGTATCCCTCTTTTTTTTTTTTTTTTACAATGATCTGAGAATCTACTTTGGGATTCACTGTTATATAACACTTTCATCTCATATGTTGGACGTAACATATGTTTTCTTTATATTTGAGATGTCAGTCACCATTAGGTTTTTCAGTTCGATTGCAAATTGTGTTGCGCAAGATCCAGAAATTGAGTATATTAGACATGATACATTTATTTCATAGTGATTTTGAATCGGATGGCTTCCCCTTGATTTTTTCCTATTGAATGTGAGTCTGCTCTATATGAGTCGTCCATCAATGTTTGGGTTTCTCCTTAGGGGCCGGTATGCTTGTTTATTTTGAAATTGACTTTGCGTTTCTCCTCTAGTCTTTATCTTAGAAGTTCGGGTTTCAAGTATTTGATAGTTTGCAGAGATTTCAATCTAGGCTGGATCTTTTAATTTCCAATTATTTTTTATACTTTCTAGGAGACATGGATCTAATTGTTCTGCTAAACAACAGTAAAGGATATACCTGAATTAACTGATCCTATGTACATTTGTATTGTTTTCTTTAGTTAACAACACGGTCATGTAATTAAATACCAACTTATGCTCGACTTTAATGTTATTTAGATGGCTGCACCGATCTACCAGATAGCATATCAACTTGGAAAAAATCCACGAGTGGAAGCTACAAGCATTCTGAAATTATTACTGAAAGCCGTCGGAATAAAAATTGTTCAGTTGCTCTTTTAAAGGATCGGTTCATCGACAGTGCAGAATCTATAGCCTTTGACGATGATATCGTTGCTCGTGAAGAAAATGTAAATCATGACAATTTTGATGAGGATGTACATTTGCTTGCTTTTGGAGAGCAGCCTGATGATAAGAAAAATGGTTTAGGAAGGAGTTTTCAAACTGACTCTCTGAAGGCTGATCGACTGTCTCATGTTTTACCCCTTGGTCTCGAAGTATTCAAAAGCAGAGCATTTATCTCAGAAACCAAAACCAGACCTGGTCAAGTGGAAAGTGCTATACATAGGTTGGAGCCTAGCGGTGCAGAATACAATTATGCAGCAGCTTCAAAGGGGTCGAAGGTATTGGGATTTAACAAGGAAGCCAAGGGAGCCTCAAATATATTAGGAAGGGACACAGATAAGTACCTCAGAAATCCATGTTCTGCTGAGGAAAAATTTGTTACTATGGAACTCTCTGAAGAAACGTTGGTGCGTACAATTAAAATTGCTAATTTTGAGCACCATTCTTCCAATTTGAAGGAATTTGAGCTTCTTGGAAGTTCGGTTTATCCTACAGATGTATGGGTAAAGCTTGGAAACTTTACTGCTGCAAATGCGAAGCAAGCTCAAAGGTTCGTCTTAGAGGAGCCGAAATGGGCGAGATACCTGAAGTTGAGGCTTTTAAGTCATCACGGTTCAGAATTCTACTGCACACTGAGTGTTTTTGAAGTTTATGGACTGGATGCTGTCGAGGAAATGCTGGAGGATTTGGTTTCGGTTCATGATAATACTTTCATATCAACAGGACTTTCTGCTTATGATGAATCGACGGCGAAGGACAACGACGAACATCATAACTACGACGGAGAAATATCCCCTTTAAGGAGTGACGGTGATATTGTTCAGGATTTTGTTAAACATGATTTACCCGATAGGTTTCAAGAACTGCGGCATCATCAAGCAGGCAGGATGCCTGGGGACACTGTTCTCAAGATACTAATGCAGAAAGTTCGCTCATCTGAGTTAAGCTTGTCTATCTTGGAGCGGTATTTGGAAGAACTAAATTCCAAATATGGAAATATTTTCAGACAGTTCAATGATGAGACAAGAGAGAACGAGCTACTCCTACAGAAGAGCCGAGAAGACATAAGGAATCTCCTCAGAATCCAGGAGAGCGCTGTATGTTAAATTCTTACCTCCATATAATTCTGGGTTATTGTTCAAGCTTTATCTCCATAACCTTTCCGTATAATCTAATCCTACTGTCAAATGTGTTCTTTGCAGGGTAAAGATGTTAGGGATCTCATTTCTTGGAGGTCCTTTATTTCTCTGCAGTTGGATAGCCTTCTCAGAGACAATGCAATCCTCAGGTCAACTCCTCTCTTCACACTCGCACACATTTATTATTAGTACCAAGTAATCGGGTAGGACTTTTTAAGAAAAGAAAATTAGGGAAAGTTTTCAAGTTCCACACCTCCCGAACCCTCCTCAATTTTCTATCTTAAACTTTCAATTTCAACAACTTGGAACCTAGACTTCAATTAGTTTTGTAATTTCTACTTAATATTCAATTTTTGTTAACTCACCTACAAATTTTAACCAAAAAAAAAAAAAAAAAAAAAAAAAAAAAAAAACCCTGCAAAAATCACCGTAGACTTGCCTCATTTTAATAAAACCAAGTTTTGCATAAATTTTAGTTTGATTAATGTATAAATTAACCACTAAACTTCACATTTCTTAGAAGAAACATTTGTATTCTCAATCAAAATTTAAAAAACTATTTTTCTCGAACTACTTTTTTAGTTTTCAAAGCTTTGTTTGGTTTTTGAAAACATAGTTGAAAGTGGATAGCTTATGCATAGAATTAGTGTATATAAGCTTAATTTTTTAAAATCTAAAGGTAACCTAATATTAGTGTGTAGTATGTTGCAGTGCTATAAATGGTGTGAATATGATAATAGACTTAATGATTTTTTCTTGTTTGTAGATCTGAGATTGAGAAGGTTGAGGAGAAACAGATTTCTCTGGAGAATCAAAGCGCTGCAGTGGTTTTTGTATGTATGATTTTTTTATTATTTACTCTGACGAGGCTGTTCTTAGATATGGTGGTTAGTCTTTATACAGGAACAAGTATGGAAAGGAACAGCAAATCTGGTAAATTTCGTATGAATACTTCCTGGATTCTCTTGCTGCTAAGCTGTAGCTTCTTCATTTTTATACTTTTCTAAGAAATGTATCCACACTTTCACATTTTCCCTAGTGAAGGTCAAAAAAAAAAACATTCAGCACACTACGCTTTTGCAAACTCTGCTGTTTATTACCTCTCTTCACTTAACACCAGATCTGCTTAGCCAGGTTAATTCTATTTAAATACCAAAATTGTTCATAAAAGAATTGAAACAGATTGCAAACCATACTTAAATGACTTCTGTTATTGTCGATCAAGATAGTATAATAGCTATAACCTCGAATTCATGCAAAATAAGAAACATGTGAGATTTGTAACGTGTCTGACCTTTCTGCCTCTTTGTATTATCATCTGGGAGTGATAATTCAAAATTAGTGAGCTGATAAAAACATTGCCTGTTGCTTTATGGAATTAGGTGCCAAACATGCACAACTAATCACAATCAGTATATCATCCCTCCGATTGTAGAGGTACATTTACCCAAAAGATTAACAGAAAGGGACAATAATCCAAACAGGGGGAAACTGGGCAGAGCATTTAAATTTAAACCATTGAAAAGACTGGTATTTAAATGGAGTATACAATTGTTACAATGCCATCAAAGGAGAGTGCACATTTGAGATGGAATCACTAACGCCACAAGACAAATACATTAGTGTCCGAAAATTGGTGCAAACAATAATAATAATGAAGGAAACAAAATCTCTTACGACATGAAAAGGAATGTGAAGAAATATATTGGTAGATTTCAAGGATACTTTTTTGAGTCAAATATCCGAGCGTAGGACAAGGCCAAACTCTGGAGAAGCATATGGAACTTCGATTTCTATGTACACGCCAAACCTTCCTTCCAGGTTCCAAATGTAAATCTATTGTTCGCCCCGGTATTGGTATTGGTATTGGTATTGGTATTGGTATTGGACTCTAGTAGAAGATATGAATATGAGAAGACTAAGTACCCAAACTCTGGTGTGCATTGGTGTCACCTCACAGAAAAAAATATTGATGAAGATAAGGAAACTGTCAAAATAGTCTAAACTCAGTGCAGCTAATAGTATTTTGAACCCGAAGATGGCGGTGGGGGTGGAGGCATCCGGTTCGGAGTGCGGCGACTGTTGGAGCTTGAACGTGAGTTCAAATCTCCGTTTTGATCTGGATCACTGTAACGTCGACTGTGACCATTGGATGAAGATCTACTGTAGTTCGCAGGACCATTGGATGCAGCGTCGAAGGCAGATTTCCAGTCTTCACCTGATGGAGCACTCGTTCTCGGACTGCTTTCTGGAAAGATAAACATTTCTATATCTAAGAAATAATAATCGAGCTCAACGGAATGTAGTCTGTGTAAAGTAAAATTCACGGTAAAGATATATAGGAAAGAGCATAAATACAAGCTAGTAGTAACTGCATACCTGCGCCACTGTCGGACCAGTTGGCTGCAGCAGCCGCTCGGTTGTCATGTACGCTGAGTTGACGTAGCAATTTAGAAAGAAGAGATGATTGTTTTTGGCAGCGCTCTCTTTTATTCTTTACATTGTGGTCCTCGAGAAGTAGCTCCTCTATCCTTGGTGTGCTTTGAGCACTACCGAATAACAACAAAATTATTTTCTAAGTCATTATTAGGTAGGCATATGAGGTCTGAGAATAGAACTAAAAGATTAACAAATGTCGCCAACAATAAGAAGAATTGGATTCAACCTGATGGAACTATACAACTGATTTAGCATATCTTCCTTGGCTTTCTCAACTTGGCAGAGCACAACTGCCTGCTCAGTTCGATCAATCAACCAGCAAGATATTATATTAAATTAAAATCCATTGCACGGCATAGAGGGGCGTACTGGTAAGCAGAGTAAACTGATTGTACAGAAGCTTACTTTTGGGACATTAGCAGCCAAACTGTTCAAGACAGCTTCAACATAGCCACGTACTTCTTGAGACATCCACCGTAGTTCCTCTTCAGGATCCACAGGTCTTCTACTCATTGTATCCTTCATCAAATGAAATCAAAGTTTCTAAGCAGCTGCTTGCTTTTCTTCCAAATTAACAGTTATATAATATACAATTTAAAAAATGGATTATTGGACAATTAAGAACAAAATGTAATTACATGATGACTCCTCAGAAGTCATTGTCATCCAAAAATTTGCTACAAAGAAACAGATGCAAGTTGGTAACTTACAAGAGAACCCTCTGAAAGACTCTGCCGCATTGGAAGACCACTTTCAGGACCCTTCATCTGTCCTCTGGAAGGTTGAATAAGATTCCTTATCTTATTCATCCATTCAATCTTATCAGCCATACTTTCGGCCTTCAAGACAACAGCGTTGTGTGCTGAAAAGGAAAGAATGAGTTATAACTTGCAAGACTAAACAAGTTAACAGAAGGTTCCACAGCCAATAGCCAAATAACTGGAAAAGTTAACAGAGAACGAACCTTTAAGAACAGTTTTATATGCAACCTTGCTCGTGATCTTGAACACGAGACTTTTTCCAGGATCTGGGCCGTTAGCTTTCTTATCCTTTGAACCCTTTGAAGAAGCTTCTTCCTCGTCTGAAGCCTCTTCAACATTACATTCCTGCAAAATTATTTATAACAGAGAAAAAGGCAACTCAAATATAGCTCCATAATCATTCAAAGATCAGCTTCCCGCCCAGATATACTATCTGCATGCATTGACTAAATTAAGCATCAGATATGGTTGAAGTGATGAGGATGACATTGAAAAAAAAAAAAGAAAAAAAGAGAAGAAAATCCCATATCATAGGAGAAAAGTTGGCCTTATTAAATATAAGCGAAAAAAGCCAAGATCGATTCTTCGTCAAGCTGAATTTAATGTCTTCATTGAATTTAATGTCTTCATTAAAGCAATGGATTTCCACGTATCAGTCATATGAGCATAAGTTCTAAAGAGAAATATTGATGGTTTAATACCAACTAAAAGATTTGGCTTCATTCAAAGCAGATAGCGTTGTTCGTCAAACTTCTCTGAAATTCTGTTAAGTTTTTCCACCATCAGATAATACAACATTTAAATATTCATTATGGTAATAATCACAACATAACCAAGAATTCTACATCGGTAATGCCAACTTGTTATCTAGGTGGGCCAATTTGACACATTAACTTTACGATACAAATAGTATGAGTGAGAGACTAACATTTAGACCAAGATACCAAGCAAAAAGAAAAAAAGAAAAAAGAAAACATATTGAATATAGAAAAATAATTAGAGACCAAAACTCCCGCCCAGCCTCTCTTTCACAGCAAGCATGCATATTTACCTATTGATACAAAATCGTTCAATCCTCAGTTTTTAATTACCCCTATAAATGTGAAATGCATTTGAACACACCAACTACTAACATTAAAACAGAGAAGAAGGAATAGGATAAACATATATGATCAATATTCTTCCAAAAATTTGGCAGATTTGGCTAGAGAAAAATTGAAGTTTTCAAGGGCGTCGGAAAAGATTTTGTGCATGATCAGATTTTAGGTAAATACAATTTTTGTTCTATAAAAGCTGTAACTAGGAGTAACTTTTCTAACTTGGTTAGGTTAACCTTTAACCTTTGCTGATGAATTCCCGGACCTCCCCCCTTCAATTATATTGTTTAATTTAATTAATAAAAGCTATCTCTTATTGAAGTATAAACACGCTTTATATCCTTCAACCTGATTTTCTAAGTCAATTTAAGTAAACTAACCACATCTAGAACTAGAAAAACTTGACAATCTCTATACCAATGATTCTTCATACCTCTAAAGTGATCACACCACGAAAATGTCTCTCCTCTTGCTTCTTAGTGTAACCAAGCTGACATAAGAAAGGAAAATTTGTAAGAACTACTTTTCTAGCACAGATTAGATGAAAAAAGGATAGATAATCAGCAAAGGTTACACAAAAATATCAGAACATTGCCTTGCAGATAAATCAAAATATTATCACCTAAACATGTGCAGCTACTGCATACTGAACATTACAACATTGTTATTGGAACTATATAGTGATAAGATTTAACTAGTACTTGCCAATAAAATTCCATAAGCTACTACACGTGGAGTTAATTTTTAAAAAATATAAGCTGACATGATAGACGGAATACTTGATATAGCAACACCAGCGTTATGAGTCAAATTGAAATTATGTGCATGTCAAATAGAATGATGGAAAAGAGAAATCTACCATTAACATTTTTTAGCCTTCAGACTTGCACATAATAGCTTATAGAAATTATAGAACAAAAGTACACATACCTTTCCCGTCTTCTCATTTAGAACAAACCATCTTTTACTCCATCCATTTGTTTTAGCGCTTTTCTTTAACAGAAAACCTAAAATATTTGAAAGTTTCAAAGTTAACGGGTGTAGTAATAGTAATCAAAACAGACACCTTCACCAAGAACTAGATTCCAATATTCCAGTTATCCAACAATGTAAACCTTCAACATCTACTCCATTCTTCAGATTTTGAATTCAGCCTTACAATAAAGGTAATGAAGTGTTTAACCAAACAAACAATTTTCTGGCAGAAACTATTCAAATGAGAGGTTAGATAATAAAGGTTTTAAAAAAAAAAAAAAAAAAGCTTTTTAGGATGGCCTGATGCACGTATTTAAGTGAAGCTCAAATTTTTAGCTTCATATCAAGGAGGCTTGTGCCTCCATAAAAGAGCATAGCTGTCTTTTGACCTCATAAAATCACTAGAATAATATCAATTCTCTGCCCCTCCTCCAAAGTTATAAAGCTCCCAATGCAATGTAATATACCATGAGACAGAATTGTCTAGCCCATTACTAAAACCACCAAAAAGTCAAAAAAATATTGAAGATATAAAATAAAGAAAAGAACAATTCTATAAGTGATAAAATAATAATGTTCTGAATGATCTTTAGAGTCTTTACTTCAGAATGTGATAGATGTGACTGAGTTTTGTCTTTAATATTTATATAATCATTACGGTTAGTAATATTTTACCCATACATTTTTGTTATGTTTGCGAGTCTTTCTATGTTTCTAGATTTAAATGGAAGCTTACAACTCAATTCTTCGATAGAGAAAGCCTTGAGACCATTTTTCATTCTTTTAAAATACTGATAAAAAAATCAAACTCAAGCATTAGCTACTTTCATCAATTCCCTAAGACATGAGTCTGGAAGCATATTGGCCTAAATGAGTCTCCAACCACAGCGACAAAATTACAGCTACTAGCATATATTAAGAACTCGAGTGTTCTCCTAATTCGGCTCCTCTTCCAGCAAAAGGTTCACCACAAGATTAGACATTTTAATAGCTTAAGCAAATTACAAGTTCTATAAAGTAGAGGCCGTCAATGGCATGAGAGAGCAAACAGAGAGGTCTGCTAACAATGTGCAGAACTGTTAAGTACACATATACATACCGGCGGTTATTTCCCCTTCTGGACCTGCAGTCTTCAAACCAGAAGTTTCCTGTACTTCTTTGTCCTCTTTGCCTGGCTTTTCCTTCATTGATTTCAGGCTTCCACTAGTTTGAGGACTAGAAGCCTGACAAAAGAATATGAGGAAAGAGAAAAGGGGAAAATAAAGAGGAAGATGCTTGTGGTAAGCATAGCGTAGAAAAGTGATAAAAAATCAAATATTAATTTTCTGTAACTCGAATCATAAGAGAAGAAATACCCTGTTTAATATTGCTTGCTCTGCCTCTTGACCTTTCTTTGATGATTTGTATTTCACCTCATCCTCACGACGTTGCCTCTCCATCCTAACTCATGCAACATACAATGCAACAAAATGAGTTATCAATGGTAGGTTTTTAATTATGTAGATTGAGGAAAAATTAGGTCAAGGTTGGTTAGAGTTATTCACTCCTTTAATGTTCAATAATACTAATGTTTACTAATTGAGGAAATTAATATGCAAGCTAAAGAACATATTAAAAGTACCTCCTTTGTACCAATCGAATAAAATGTTGTGGAGGCACAAAAGCTCGCTCCATGTCGACAAGAGCAACTACCATTTTCTTTGCTTCATTCTTAAATCCATCTAATGCAGCACTTGCAATAGCCACGATCTTCAAGAAAGTTGATAATACTTTTCATATATACAGTCTCAAGGCCACAAACAATTGCAGCTTGATCATGCTATACGCGTATACCCTTTTCTCTTCTAGAAAAATAAAGAGCACTATGACATCAGAAACTAGATAAATTTGTTTGTCATACCTCTCTCTTGAAAGGCGGGTATCTTCCAAGACCTGGTGTAGAATTTGCTGCAGAAGAAACTATATCCACTAGAACCCGATGGACCTTTTTCACCAGCCAAGCAAGAATACCGTAAGTAGAAGAATGAACTAAAAGATAAACTACATAAAGATGAACAGATGTCTTTTTACATATTTGGCAAGGTAGATGAAAACAAACTTGTACTCCTTTTTTTTTTTTTAATAAAAAGTCTGATAAACGGGTGAGCAGTTCAATCCCTAATATAGACAATGAAAGTGCAAAAAAGAGGACAGATACACAAACTTTAACATGCAAATTCTCTTTAATTTTGCACTTGACATGAGAACTGAACTTCGTCTGAAGTGGGAATTTACCTCATCGACACAGAGACGTGATGGTTCTTTTGCAAGTTCTAAAACACCTTTTATTAGAGATCGCAAACCCTTTTCAGGGGATATCAAATATGGTTGATAACCATCAGCTTCTAACACAATCTGTTGCAAAATAATCAAAGAACATAAGTAAAGATTACAAAAAATAAAGATAACTTAAATGCAAAACAAAAAATTCAATGTCGGAAGTACAGAATTGGAGAGAAAAAGAGGCAAACATAAACGTACTCTCTTCACATTGTTAATGTCAAAATGTCTGTCAAGAGGGAGCTGCTTGATTCTGTTTGGAAAGTTTCCCTCAAAACTAGCAACAATTTTCCAACCAGCACCCTAAAATTGGAAATCGTCATGAGGAGCTACTGAAACTCGCTAATCAAAGAAATTGTTGCACCACTTTGATGTATGAACCGAGGATAATCATTCAGACTTTAGTATTATTTTATATTAGAAGAATACGTTTATAGGTTATCACACAAACTAGATGAAAGGATGAAACTATCACAACTATATTGGACTAGAAATGACATTAAGCTGAGGATTTTTTGTTTCTTTCTCTTTTTTGTAGTTAACAAAAGCTCAGGTTGAAAACACAGTCAAACATACCGGAAACAAAAATAAAAAATAAAAAAATAAAAAATTATTAAAATAATGTTTCAATGAATGCTTATAAATAATTTAACCTCAATTTCCATTAAACATTTTAATTTTAGTTTTAATTTTAAACGTAAGGAAAGTCTTACCAGTTCTTACTGCTTATGGAAAATAAAATATACATGAATAGCATTCCGTTATTTAAGAAATAACGAGAGACAGAAAGCTAAGTACTAAATAAAACTAATTTTAATTTCATAATTGAGTTTGAAAGTCTCCATATTTCCATTAAATAAAGTTCATGTGTGAAGGCAACTGATTACATCATGGTGTCCAAATTCATCCAGAACAGAAAGTTTAATATTTTTCCGCCTATTTTCTTGTCCATTAACATGGGCCTTTCGGGACTAAGAAGATTTGTGTCACACGGACACACAAAAGAAGGTTCATATTACCAAATTGTGCTAAGTTGGAGCAGCAACAAGAATTAAATTAGTATGCAGATTGCTAAACTAACCACAAATGGGCCTCCACCAGAGCAATTACAGAGAACTTATTATAAAATTAATATCACTCACCTCACCAGTTGCAATGTGCTGAAGAAACTTATCTTCAAATTCACGGCAGAGTTGCAAGGCTACAGCTCTTGTCCCTTCAGAACTTTCCACCATTTGCTCACCAAATTTCGATAACTCGTCTTGCACAATCTGAGATTTTCCTTGTAACCTAGCATATAGTAAATTAAGAAGTAAATAGAAAGTAGGAATCCAGTTAGTTAACAGAGAAGAACATCAACATCCCTTGTGGAGGAAGATCAAGATATAAATTGTCTTTATTGGTCACTCATCACATTCTTCAACTAAACAACCCAAGATTACATTGTCAAATTTTAAATTAAATATTATTTTTCACAAAATTAAATTTTGTTCATTTAATAATAAATAAATATAAATAATTATTTTTATTTGTAAAACCCCTCAATCCGTTGATCCGACAAAGTTGAAAGTTACAAAAGGGAATTACAAACAAAGCTACCTTTAGAGATGCAAACCTTACCAAGACCCGAAATTCCTAAACTTCAAAAGATTCCAAGTTGGAGATTGCTCTTTAATATAAAACAGAAAAAGTCATTTACATAAAACAGTAATACAAATTCATATGACCTAGTCATGCAACTGGAATTTGATTAAAAAAAATATGGATAGGAAAAATTGGATAAAATTTAATGGAAATTTTTTTTACCACATACATAAATGTAACCCACTGCATCTAGAAGCCATGTAAAAATTTGTGGATCAAGAATACATTGATAATGTAGCATTTAAAAGAATGTACCCTGATAATAGGTTTGGAAGTCTGACATTCATACGATTCCGAATTTGATGAGCCAAAGCATCCACCAAAGCAATTCTACCGAGTTTACTCTGAGGGGCTCCAGTCAGTATGGATTTCAGACTTTCGCTCTCGGCCCTCCAGGCAGTTTCCAAAGAATTTTCAGAGCCAACAGAACCAGACTGTGCAGAAGCAATAGAAACAGATTGACCAATCAAAGCAACCCATGGTATATCTGAAGCTTTTGATGGTCCTTGATTTAGTAATAGAGCCTGAACAGCAGCCAGAGATTTCTGATCAGAAGCAGCTTGATCTATTTTGCTAATTATCCCAATAGTTCTAGTTCCTGCAATCAACATGATACATTCATTTTAACAACGAAAGATTTAATGGCAAAGGAGGAGACGTTTCATAATAATGTTGTAAGGATTCGGACACCAAAATAATGTCAGTTGAAGTGCAATTACAAGAAACAAAAAAAACAGTCAAGAAGGAGAAGGATGCATCCAGAAAAAGAGGCCACTAACTCTGATGAAAATGACTACATTCCACAACAAAAGTAAAATCAAAAGTTGCAAGATTTACTGCAGCAACAGGATTAAGAAAAATATAATAATCCCCTCCCTGCCCTCTCCCCTAAGAAGATGCAAAACTGCACATGCATCCTAATTTTCCTAGGTGTTGTAGTTTACCTTCACTGTCATAATCCTTTGCCAGTCTGAGGGCACGAGTTGAAGCAACCTCAACGGCTTGAGAGGCCGGTACAATGACAAGCAAAATGGCATCATTGTGCTCAGCATATTCACTAATCTGTACAAGAAAAAATTATCCGTCACTAAAACCATTTGACCAAAACAGAACAGCAAAATTTAATACAGTGACTCAGGGGCATTTCATTTTAAAATTGCTATACCGCCAATCAAAATATTCACTGTCTTCTAAGGATCATGCGTGGTGCATTGCAAGAGTTATTCTACTTATTAATCAATTTATCATGTATCGTTCATTAGATTTTAATGCATAAAATTTTCAACATTAGTTGGATAAGCAGAGCTATCTGTCTTACCACATTTGTCAACTTAACTATACACTATTGTTTACAAATCACCAATTAGCTTTAAATGAGCCTCTCCAGTAATTTCCTTTTGAAGCTTTTGAGGTTAGCATGCCACTTTCCAAGCCTATCTATTTGTTCTGTTTCTTTTTTCATTCTTTGGCAGTTTGCCCTTCAATACACGACTCCCTCTTAGATAGAGAAGTCTCCATCCACTATCTTGCTCACCTTACAAATGAAGGAAAATCTACATCCATGCTATAATAAGTTCGCTAAGAGAATTCTCACCCTCCAATAACATTTGTGGACTCTTTGTCATTTAGTGATTCTCTTTGTTATTTTTTCCTAACACAACAAATAAGTGAGACACGTGCTTGATAACTCCAATCATAAATCATCGGAATTGTTTTTTATGCAATTTCTAAAAATCAGAGAATCTTGGAAATTTTAATAATTATGTTAAAAGAAAAAATTAAATAAAGAAAATATTGTTAAGATCTACATTTAAAAAATGGTCAAATTATAACAAGTTACAGTAGAAGAAAGGATAATACTACACCCCTAGATACTAATAACAAAATTTATCAAAGAATTCATTTACGGCTAAATGTACAAACGAAGGAATAAGAGATGGAGAGATTCGATAGATGACAATTCCTTGAATGGTAATTTGTGCTTACCATTGATTCACTCACACTTCGCTGATCAAGCCCAGGTAAATCAATCAATTTCACTGGAGGTGCTGAGAGGAAGAATTGTAAACTCAATTACATAAGGGACACTAAAGCATCAATTATTGGAAGGATGTTTCTTGTACCAATACCTTTATTTCCCTTTGGTTATTTTGTTAAATACATAATGATAAAAAATTTGAGTTGCTAGACACTAAATGACACTTTAATAGTAAAAGAAAAAAAAAATCATTATAAAACCAGGATGCTGCGTTGTGTTTCATAAGATATGTTTCTACCTCTGGATAATGAATATCCAAAGACAATCATTCAAGTCAATTCTCTGAATCAGAAAACTGTTTTCAATTTCTTGAACCAAAGAACTTTAAAGCTACTTCTAAACAGCCTACATTTAAACTCTAGTAGAAACGAGTAGAAGAATCATTATACTGCTTTATTGTCATACATACGCCAGTGTCCATCACAATTCCACCACAGTGGAAGCACTTCTAACTACCACTGATCTTTGTTTCTGCCCAGTACTAATACACAGCTTATGCGATCACTCACACTAAAAACACGTGAAACTAGAACCTTGATAAAATTGTAAGCCATTAATCATGGATTCATGAGCTACCTGTACTAGTGCGAAGCTTCAAATAGATTTCATCTCGATTCTTGCCAGAGGAACCTTTACTCAATCTGTCCTGTAGAGAGTGTCGCAAAGCACCTGCATAAATATAGGTAAAATGAGGAAAAAAAACATAAGCAGAGAGATATGGATTAGTTGAACATTTTATATCCAAAAATATATAAGTAATATTAACAATAACTAAAAAAATTACCGTCAAGTACACTATCAGTTCACAAAATGTTAGACGGTGATTTCCAAAAACATGAAAGAAAAATAAAAAGATTCACAACCAACTGGTGTTAATAACTGAAAGTGCAAGCTCTATTTTTCAAAGAAAAAAATTGAACAGAAAATAATGTCTATAGGAAAGTAAGAAAAGGAAACAATGTAACAATCCAATTTTGTAGAAATACTTATCAAACCATCCATGAAACATAAGCACAAAACTGTAACTCTTGGATAGAAGCAAATAGAATATCCATTATAGTCACTGACTCGCAGAAACTTGCTGAGACTTATTGTCAATCTGCAACATAATTGATTTGCTGCTCAATGAGCCATCCCTCTGTAAATCAATGCTTATGGGAGCCCTAGTAGCACCATTTTCACCAGTTGGCTGGTACAGAAAAAAAAAAAGGATATAAACTCAGTAAAGTGACGACCTTAATGTTGGCACTTCTGTAGTTGTATATGGAGAAGATTGAATGTAGGTTCTGAGAACATGTGAAATCCAACTTACCAACACAGGATGTCCAATCAAGCTATTTAAAACTGCAGATTTACCAGCTCCCTGGAAAATGGAAAAAAAAAAAAAAAAGAGAGAGAGAGAGAGAAATCAGGACCAATGGTAAGGTGCTACAGTTTTCATGGCAGTGCATAAGCGCTTGAGTAGCAAGATGCAATGAAAACGGCAGGCTTATTGCTTTGCTGTCCATTGCCAGATAATTACTCAGAAATTCAATTAAGGAAGTGCTGTATATTCTCCTTCCAATATTCAAAACAACAGAAAATTGTAATAAAATAATAAGTGAAATAAATGTAGGAGCTTATAACACAATAGCCAAAGAACTTTGATAAAGCGAACATTGTATCCAATGCCAACTCAATTTCAAGTGATGGTTGAAACTCCATGTCATTTTATTTCCATATTTATGGGAACTTCTTCATCACTACAACACATTGATCGACTGAGTATTTGCTTTACTCTTCAGGACGTTTCCGAATCTACACTTGAATGCCTTCGACCAGACATGAGACTTAGAGAAGTATGGAATGTGCAGAAAGAAGCACTCCATCGCGAGTGATCTCTAAAATATAAAACTACGAACGACGTTATAGAAGAATTATAAATTATCGAAGCAGAACTAATTTCAACGCTTCTCCAAGTGGTCTAGTAAACTCGACGCGCTAGTGCCATTAAACATATCGACGCTTTTTCAATAGATACATGGATATTACAGAATACGTAGGTCGATATATCAATCCATGGTTTCGATCTCATGGAAACAGATTTGAATGTCCAATGGCCTTGCAATAATGCAGGTGTCCCGATCACGAGGAAGTAGTACATTTCCTCCAATTATAACCAAACGCCAATCTCAATAACTGGAGCCGTACATTTCTAAAAAAAAAATATTATGAGTGAAACTCCCATGATCCAATCCAGATAGGATCCCCACTTCAGGTAAAATTTTCGGGAATTTGATGAAGAGTGCATGCGCAAATGGTAAATAGATGCCACAGCTACAGAATGTATTTGGATAACGAATCAGAAGAGATGTGAACTTACCACATTCCCCAGGGCAACGACGTTCAGGAAAGTGGAAGGCCTACGAGAAGAAGCAGCGGAGGTGGAAGTTTCGTCGACGTCCTCATCGGCAAGCAAAGCCGCAGCTTGCCGCATCGAGTCCGACAACTGAGCCAGCTCCTCGATAGCCTCCACCGAATCCATTGAAGGATGAGGAAGGACGGACAGAAGGTGATAATGCAGTTGGATCTAACACAAAGGTGGATCGATTCAATGAAAGCTCCGTGATAAGATAGATCTCTGAGCACGATTCCTCCAGAAAATTAGAAAAACGACGGTATAATCTTTGCTTCTTTCCCTTGGTCGAATGGTTACAAAAACAGGGAAAATCCTACAGACTTCCCTCCCACCTTTCTCCACTATTTTCTAACTCTACAAATAAATTGATCGCGTTTCAGTTTTCCCTCGTTTTTATTATCGTTTTTATTACTATTATTATTTGCGTATTTTTCCATGAAATTAGCATAATTTATTTTATTTAATCCTTAAAAATAATATTCGATTTGTTTCAAGTTTCTCCTTCCTCACCTAAGATGATACTGAAATGATAACAAAAAAATAAAATATTTATCAAAGTTTTATGATTGGTTTTTTTTTTTTTTTTTTTTTTTTTTTAATGATTTTAAAAACTAAAGATCCATAAAAATAACGTCGCTTTTATAAGTTTATAAACCTTATTGTTGGACAATGTCTGAGCTTTTTATGGGGAAGATGCCTGTGTGTTTTTTTTTTTTTTAATAAGAGTTCAGATTGTTAAAATTATTTATTAAAAAAATTACAAAATTGTACGTACTTAAATTATCTTTTTCTAGATTTAATTTTAATGTTAAGCTATAATTTTAATCTATGAATTTTTAGATTTACGTGAATTTCATTTATAAACTTTTGATATATTTATTAAAATGAAAAGGAAAAATAATCACCGTTGGATGCATCTCAGTAATATGCTAACATCACACCGTTCAATGTTCAATGTTGTTATTATTATTGTTTTTCTTTTTTTCTTTTTTTTTTTCAACATTCTCCCATCTCTGGAGTCCTAGAACCTTTCCGAAAGCGTATGCTTGTTTCCGCAGTCGAAAGGTAACGTTGTTGTCTGCTTCTTTAAGAATCGTGCCATCGGCGACGGCTGCGGCGACGGTGCTCTCTCACCGCCTGTTCTTTCAGTGTCCACCTTGCGGCAGCTAGAACGAGTAAGGATTAAGAAACGATATGTTCAAGAAGGCAGCCGAAGCGAAGTTACACCAGAGATTATCTGGTGCAGACAGGAAGAAGCTGAAGAGGACTGTTAAAGGGAGGTTCCCCGGAGCTTCCGATGCCGATATCGATGTCTTGCTTCCTCCTAAGGTGTTTTTGCAATTCCAATCGATTTTATATCTCCTAATTTGATTATGACAATAGCTCACCTGATTCCTTTGCGACTCTTCTTTTTGTTTTTAGTTGAAATTATCGCCGAATATCACTTGCGTCTAATGCCTCACAGATCAATCTTGCACTCTAATATTCCTATCTACCTGAAAAAAAGTTTCGGTATTAGCATTGCCATAAACCGTGCGTGGGTAGCTACCAAACTAAACATCATTTATTTCTGCATTAAATATTTACTCATTTCGTGGAGGGAGAAGAATTTGTCACTAGATTGCTCAATTTTAAAGAAAATGCAGCAGATTGTGTAGAAGAGTAGAGAGGACCTTTGGGAGTTTAGGGTCTTCTTCTTCTTGGCGTCTTTGTATATATTGTTAAAGCCCTTCTATAGCTATTATGTTTATTCTATCATTTCCAAGTATAGAGTTCTCTTTCTTTCTTTAGTAATTATCATCTCCCCTATATTTCATTCTATCAATCCAAAGTTAATATGTTTTAGGTCGAGTTGTCTGTTGCCAAGTTCCAAAATCGTGTCCACATATATAGTCTAGAAGGAGGCTTTCCTATGTTTTTCGACGTCGATGGGAGAGGAACTGAAGTATTCCCCACAGGTATTTTATCCTTTTATAGAATTTATCTTTTACACCAGAAGATTCTATCGAAAATTTCACCGTCACTACTAATTATTATGAAGATTCTGAAAGCTTTCCTTCACAAAATTTTGGTTATTTTTGGATCTGGATGATATTGATTCGGTCTTCTTGGCTTTAGTGACACACACAATTCTATTGTAGTTTTTGCACTCTGGATGGTACCAGAGTTGTTGCCTGCATTTGTATTGAAGGGGGGTGAGGTCTCTCGCTTTGTAATTGGAGGAGCAGACTTGATGTTCCCTGGTATTCATGTACCTGCTGAAGGGCTGCCTTCATTTTTATCTGGGGAACCATGGGCTGTGAAAGTCCCTGGCAATCCATCTCCTATTGCTGTAAGTTTCACTGAAACTTGATCTCATTCTGCAATTTAACTTTGGCTGTAAAGACAAATTAGAACTCTAGTCAACCTGAAGATCTCATGCAGGTTGGTGTTACCACCATGAGTAGCACTGAAGCATTGAAAGCGGGTTTACGCGGAAAGGCTCTGAGAATTCTACACTACTACAGGGACTCCCTTTGGTGAGATTGATCAGAATGGCATAGGAACAGAGCGATCAATTCTTGATGAATGACACAATTTTCTCTCTTGAATTGATTTTTCAGGGAATCAGTGGAGGGTCATTATGTTCCGAATGCAGGCTTTTTGGAAGATGTCGTATATGGAGATCCTGCTTTGGCATCATCTTCACAAACCGATAACTCTTGTGAAGGTACTGATGAAGCTTCAAATAATGAACAGAATGACATCAACAATAAAGAAGTTGGGGGATCTGTCAATGAAACTACAAGTGATGTTCTTGATGAGCTTGGCACCCCTCTGACAGCACAGGCAGATTCAAGTACTGATAAAATCGTTTCTGGTATGAGTGATTTGAACGTTGTAAATGATATTCCCCCCGAGGAATCAAATGTGCAACATACTCTATCAACTGAAGATGTGGATATGCTTCTGGATAAATGTCTCCTTCAAGCCTTGCATACAACAGTGAAAGACAAAGATTTTCCACTTCCTGGGAGCACTCTATGGTGAGAAATTCTTACCTGTCATTGTTCTGACAGGAGGCTTTTTTTTTTCCTGAAGGCTTAAGTTTTTAAAGACGTTCCTCTTATATTTTTTATATGAAATATTTGTTCCAAACTGACAATTCCTTCATGTTTTACGCGTCATTATAAGTTTGTGCTAAAGGCTAACAGTCCTCTGTCGAACCATACTCCATTGTTATTAGTGTTGGATTCGTATTCTAATTTGCTGAAATAGAAATAGCTTAGTTTTCTACTCTTTTGAATGATTCTTCTTACTAGCTGTTGGTTTTCTAGTATATCTTTAATGAAATCACAGTCTCTTTTTTCAAAATATTTGTGGAAAGAATAACAAATGTTTTGTATTAAACGGAAAGCTGTATTGACATGAAAGTAAGACAGGTAATCAATCATACTTGAAAAGGGGAAACAAAATGATGTAATACAACTCAAGAACCAAATCCATGGAGAGGGGGATAATGGAACACCCCTGAAAACGCCTAATGACTGATACCTAAAGTGAAATCATTAGAGAAGTTCTGGGCTTGAGTGCTTACTATTTTGAATATGAAAACCCATCATTTGATACTCTAGCAAATAATTTTTTTCCATTCACTTTTGGTCCAATGTAGGTCAAATCATGTATTGCCTTGTCGGCCTCCCGGCATGACGCTAGACATCAAGAAATCATCCTACAAGAAATTGTCAAAGTGGTTGCAAGCTAAATCCTCCACTGGACTGGTATGTTTCATGCTACTTCTGTTCAGCTTCTTAGTTTTTAACCGAACTTTTGACTTTATATTGAACTTCAAACTCAGTCAAGATTGGAAAGTAGGAAATCAGGTGTCCCATAGTATATTATGAAGTTTAGTGTAGAATTCAGGTCTATTTAAGATTCTGGGTTCAAACCTTAGTGACCATGTACTTACGAATGCTTCTAAGTATTAATCTTTCATGAGTTTTCTATTGATAAATGTTACAAGGCCAAACTGTGAACAGTTGGAATATATAAGATTAGTGAAGTAGCACGCAAGTTAGTATAGCCAACCACCATCATTGCGAAGAAAATACATATTTCTTGGTTTCCACTCATCATAGAAACAAATATAACTAACCAAATTGGAAGTTGAATACATTATCTAATCCATATTGTTTCATTCTTTAACTAAATCTTGGTTCTTATCTGGGAAAAGCAACAAAAACAAAATGTTTACTTATATCACTCGTTGTGCCTTGAATATATTTTCATTTATTTCAGATTACAGTGAAGGAAGACAAACATAAAAAAGAGACTGTTTTGTACTCTGTTAACCGTAAGCATCCAGACTACACATCCTTTAAACCAGAGAAGCCTCAGGTAGAGAAAATTGATCAGATCGACAATCATGCTCCAAAAGAAAGTTCATCCAATAAAATGCTTGAAGTAACAGAGATATACAAGCCAAGTGTGCATGTCAATCCCATTTTTGTTGCTGTGGGGGCGGACACTAGCAAACTATACACTGCAGCGGAGGCCTCTGATATTGTCTTTAAATACGTTGAGAAAGAGAAGTTGGACAAACCAACAGAGAAGTTCAAAGTGGTCTTGGATGCAATATTATGTGATGCACTTTTCAAGGGGGCCATTAAAAAAGGAACAACATATCCAACAGAAATTCATAAAAAAGATATAGGCTCAACATTTATCAGCCGGATGCAACCCCATCATGTTGTGACAAGAGGAAGTGAGTCTGTTGTTCGCAAGGGTGCATTAAAAACCATTCAAATAATGACAGAGCGACGTCAAGGAAATAAGAAAGTTACAAGACTTTCTGGATTGGAAACATTCTTGTTGGATGCTGAAGCATTGGCATCAGAACTTCAGAAAAAGTGTGCTTGCAGTACAACGGTGGCAGAGTTGCCTGGTAATATGACCTGTCTACATTTTTATTTTCATATAGTTTATTTGTTAGTGCAAGAGCATTATGCTGTGCTATATCCCAGTTATGTTTTGTTACTCCTGACATTTAAGCAAAAGTTGAATTTTGCATTTGCATGGATATCGGCATTTTTTATTTTGACATTTGGAAATGAATATGTCATGAAATACATGGAGTAGCGAAGTTTATAGGTTTTTCTTCTGTTCCTTGTTTCTATTTTTTTGTTCTCGGGTTTTTGATGGGAAAATCTTTCAAATGATGTTAGGCAATTTTCAATTATTTTGATTCTCCTGTTATATTTTGGATAAACAAATTCAGGTAAAAAAGGGTATGAAGTTTTGGTCCAAGGTGGAGTCATTGATGACTTGGCAAGACATCTGGTTGAACAATATGGGATTCCAAAAAAGTACATTGAGGTACTTGATAAAACAAGGAAATGAGAGGCCAGAGCTGGTTAGTCTTCTATTGTTACTACTAATTTTGATGCCTGTAGTTAATATTAAAGAAAAGTTGGTATTACCTTTTTGTGTTTCCGTAATATTAAGAGCGGCACCTTTCTCTTCCTCCTTTCCATTTGTGAAGTTACTCAAGGAAAATGACCAAATGGGCTCAACTTGATCTCATCACTTGATTGCACCAACACGGCACGATTTCTACACATATCCTACTACCATTTGCTATAACCTGAATCTAATGGTGTTGATTATGTTATGATTTAAAAAATGAGAATGAACAAAACAACGAAGAGGTGGTTATTGTTAAATGAAACAAACCTATAAATAGCTGGTCAAAGAGAGGGTACAAGATGAATTGTGTGTACAAGGTTCGTGTTCGTGCCCGTCTCTTTGAGAAAAGTATGTTAATCATGTATATTCCACATCATACGTATACTGTTAACTTATGTGGGATGTCTATTGATGAAGATTAAGGCAGTCGTTGTTGACACTTGTTTTACTTTCAGCTATATATTTACAGGTAACTTCCCAACCCCGGGCTGCTTATGATATCAAGGAACAATCTGCTAATACCAGCGGCCGCATCATGCAAGTAAAGGCCTGAATCAAAGATATGATAGAAGTTACTGATGATGAGGTATCAAAATTTGATTCATGCAACGAAGCGAATATTCCTCATTTGTGTCTTTAGGCTGGAAAATTGGTTGCAAGTTTCACGGACACTGAGTGTTTTGGTTCATCCTGTTGTGTTTTTGGCCGTGTTAAAGAAAATGTTTTTAGGACAAACCAAACATGTTTTTGCCAAACATTTGAGAGATTTGCTTACACTTATGAGTTCATCATATCCGTTATTCTACTATCTCCAGAAGTGTTATTTCAATGGTCTTGTTATTCTATCCCTTTATGATCCCAAGTTAATTTTGATTTATTTTTTCAGGTCTGTCTTTTTTAACAATTTATTCTTTAAATAATTACAATCTTTTAGATCCAAAATGTAGATGATAACATGTAAAATGTGAAAATTGATTCGTTGTCCATTCGTTATCTACAATTCGAACAACGCATAACGTCTACGATTCGTTGTAGGATCTTACTATTCTTTTTAAGTTGATGTAAAAGTGTTTGTTTTTTTAAATTGATGTAAAAGTGTTTGTTCATATATCAATTTCGATCCATATATACTAATGGTAAAAAAAATTCATCAAATCTTAATTTCAACTTTCCTATACCTAATGGTACTACTAAAGTATGGTTCTTTTTTTTTCCCCTTTTTGACCAATATTTCACATTACGGAAAGTAATCCATTAATTAATTAATTAATTAATCCCATTTGCGTAAAAATATTCGATTCCATTCGCGTTGATTAGAAAAATAGGCAACGCATGGATAAAGTTGGGGATGACTACAGCAGAATGATACAAGGCTGTTTAAATAAAAACCAAACGAAGAAAACGTTTGAGTGAATGAGATTATTTATATTTTATATTATATATTAGTAGGCTCATGAGGCATTGTTTTATAAAACATTGACTAAGCTTGTCACAATGACAAAAGTACCCTCCCCCTTTATCTCCCTCTCTCTGAATTCATCTTCTTATTCCCATCCATCACTTCAAAATATTCAAAGGAAGAAGTGGGCTCCTCCTTTCAATCAACACAAAAATATTTATTAAATCATTTTCTCTAAGTTTATTGGATAACATGTTATTTGATGTTATCATTTATTTCACTAAATCACAATTATAGAATTTATTTTTAATTATATTTTTTAAAACTAGGGTATTGTTTCTTTTAATAATTAAGAAAATTTAAGACCACTCCTAGATTACATTGGTTATTACAATTAAGTATACCATCCCAACTAAAATTTTAAATTACAATTTTTGTTTATAAGATTTTTTTTTTATTATTTAGAATTAAGTCATAAATCCCAAATCTCCCACTTTCAAACTTTTAATTATAAATTTAAAAGTGTGATAATAAAATGAATTTGTTTGAGACATTTATCTCTTATAAATCCAATAGTAAAAAATTTAGGATAATTTCGACCATAAAATTCTAAGTTACGGTTGAAACTTTTAAAAGTTCAAAAATATTTTTAATAATCCAATCCGGACAAAAGTTGTACTTTATACTTGTTGAACACAACCAATCCATATAAAAGAGATGAAAACGAGAGATAAGTGAATGAATAAAGGTTCATTTCAAATTGGTTGGAAGTATACCCTTTTTATCCATCTTTATAATTTTGTTTTATGGTATAATCTTTTATATAGAACTTTTTTTTCACCCTTTTGGAAAACATTAAAATGTGTTCCAATAATATTTTATAGAAAAATATGTAGAAATATGAGATGATGTGCTGGTGTTTAATGTAGGAAATAATTAAAACTGAAAATTTTAAATATTTTTTTGTATTTCTATAATATCTAAAACTCTTTATAAATAGGTGTTTAATGTTCTATAACACCATCCTTAAAGGAAGTTAATATTAATAGAGATAACAAGTAATACTACCATATAATGTGGACTTAACCCCTTTGGATGCACATATGTATTAAAAGCGAAAGTTTCGAAAAGCAATACGGAATCATCTCCACTGTTGGTCCTCGATGTTGATGGTACACGTATGAATGAGTAGGATACGTGTCGTATTATAAATACTGGATATATTTAGTCAGAAAGTGGGATATTCCAAACAAGTTGAGATGGCCGAGTTGGTCTAAGGCGCCAGATTAAGGTTCTGGTCCGAAAGGGCGTGGGTTCAAATCCCACTCTCAACAAATGATTTTCATTAACTTCTCTTTTCTTTTTTTCTTTTTTATTAACTTCTCTTTTCTTTTTTTTCTTTTTTATTAACTTCTCTTTTCTTTTTTTCATTTATGGTAACCGTTAATACTAGTTGGTAAACTACGTGCATCTAGCAGCTAGCAGCCAATTTCAAGTAACTTTTGGAATTTAGAGGAAAATCTTGTTTAAATGTTTATTTGCGCAATCATACTTTCGAAATGAATAATAACATATGATTTATTACGGTAAACTTCTCAACAAATGATTTTTATTAACTTCTCTTTTCTTTTGTTCATTTATGGTAACCGTTAATACTAATACTAGTTGGTAAACTACGTGCATCTAGCAGCCAATTTCAAGTAATTTTTGGAATTCAGAGGAAAATCTTGTTTAAATGTTTATTTGGGCAATCATACTCTCGAAATGAATAATAACAGATGATTTATAACGGTAAACTAATCCATTAAAAACCTAAAAGTAAATTATTTATCCACACTTTTTTTTTTAATCTTAAAATAGAAGAGCATTCCAAAAACAAATTTTAAGCAGTTATTTTAGTTTTTTCTTTTTTTTTAAGAAAAAAAAATTACATTTTCGAACAAGCTTCAATTTTCTTTCAAAAACATTTTAAAGAATTTTATTTAGAGTTTTTGTAAAGATTTAGATGATTATACATATTGAAATCACTACTCACAAACTGACAATTTTAAGAGAATAATTCCATCAACTTATTTATTAGAACACTTAATTTGTGAGGACACGCTTAAAAGAAACTAAATTCCTCAAAATAAAATCTGACGGTCGGTGTGTGTGTGTGTGATATAAATATTTGTACATCATTAAAGCTAATTTGTGAGGAATCTCTCAAGTACTAATCTGAAGAAATGAAGTGAAGCCACATGGATATTCTGTTCAATAATTTGTTGATTAAGGCAACACTAAACCTTTTCCTTTGACACTTTAAAGGCTTGGCTCCGAAAGAGAATTATGGAATATGACCATATAAATATATATAAATATACATACGGTTCTGGAGGGTTTGCAAAAGAATTTTGGACAATAATAATTGCGGGACTCCGCGTGGAGAATTGAAAAGGGGAATATAAGAAGGTTATTTCGGTAATATGCCGTCAGAAATGGACTTAGAAACAGAACAGAACCAAATCTGCCCTTTTCTTCGATTTGCAAATGCTTAGAAAACGAAAAAAAGAAAAAAAGAAAAAAAAAAACAAACTTTGATATTCGATACCTTTCTCAGAGAGTATATATATGAGCAGCTTTGAAGCTCAAGTATTCAAAGCTGGGACGAGCAGAATCCTGGTCTTCTTCGATAAATATATACAACTTGATATATTGGTTAAGTTGCTATATATATATATAGAGAGAGAGAGAGAGAAAGAGAGAGAGAGAGAGAGAGAGAAAATAATGGCAGCTGGAAATGAATGGCTGCATGGCTATTTGGAAGCGATTCTGGACGTAGGAAGCAAGACAAGCAAAAAACAAGAAGGGAAGCACAGAATTACCAGGTTTGATGACAAACAAAAGAAAGGGAAGCTGTTTTGTCCAACAAAATACTTCGTTGAAGAGGTCGTTTACAGCTTCGATGAGTCTGATCTCTACAAAACTTGGACCAAGGTTTTCTTTACACATTAATTAATTACCTCTCTCTCCCCCTCCCTTTCTTCTCTACATATATCTCTTGTTATTTCAATTAGCAGCATGCATGATTTAAATTATTAGTATACTCACATGCACTACTGTATTCCTCAACATTTTTTGGTTCATAATTTCTGATTACTTGTTTTTCTTTTTTATTTAAGTAATATTAATTGACATAAAATTTCCATCACTATTTTTGTTCAGTTATATCGAAAAGAAGTTCATATTACTAACTGATAATAAAAAGAAACAAAAAAAGACAACGTGACACATAAGGGTATATATTCCTTTCTAATCTAAAAGCAAGGAAACGTCAGCGCCCCCACTCTTGCTTACCTCTTTTTGGCCACTTTTTGATGGGGGAATATTGTGAGTGTAACCTTTTTATTAGCTCTCACAGTTAATTGCAAACTACCGCTTAGGAAATAAAAAAAATTATCCAAGTATTGCATGCTAGAATAGGTAGGAATTTAATCACGCAAGATCGTTGGTTGAGACTTGTACCTGATGAATCGAAAGTCCTTTTGCTTAGCTTCCAGATTTCTAAGCTGCCTTGGATAAATGATAAAACTTCCCAATCCAGTAAGCTAAACTGTATCCTTCCTGTTAAATCACTGTCCAAAACCTTATTACTCTTTCAATCAATAATCAAAATTTTATGCTAACACGAGATCATAATATTGCAGGAATTTAAACTAGACCGGATAAATTCTATCGGTTAATATATTTAAAAAATACATTTCTCCCATAACAGTGTCAAGATGATCCATCGTAAAAAATGAATCTTCTCGATACTGCTCTTCTCCTAACGAATTAAGTTTAAGATGGAAGTCCATACCAACATATCATTAAAGGGGAAATAGAACTTATGCGATGATTGTACTTACAGGTGATTGCAACTAGGAATACACGTGACCGCAATAATAGACTGGAGAACATGTGCTGGCGCATTTGGCATCTGGCTCGGAAGAAGAAGCAGGTGAATGTTAAATATGCAATTCATACTTCTAGCAAATATGTGATTACTGATGCATCCTAGTTTAGCATCGAATGATCTTACACGTTTTTATTTTTTGGTTGAAAATGCAAGAGACTCAATTGTTCACACACTGAATTCCAAGTCAAGTGATAACGAGTATTATCGTTTAAAGTTAGTTTAAGGCAGTATTACTTATTAGCCTACCAGAAGAATAATTTGGTGTTTTCATTTTTGGCTAAATATATGTTTTGATACCTAATGTTTCAGTGGTTTTTAAATTTAGTGTCCAAAGTTTTAAAATTTTCAATTTAATCTTTTATATTTTTATATTTGTCAATTATACTAATGGAATACTATATTGAATTGGTAGAAATTTCAAGAAGAAATTTGATCACCTATACAATTTTTCCTTGAATTATTAAAAGTTGGCAACCTTTTTTAAATTTGAACGTAACTCATTCAAATTTTTAAGAACTCACTAATATCTACCACAAGTCAATTTTAACCTTCCTAGTTGTGAGGGTATAATTGAAATTTTTTAAAAGACAAGGAACTAAATTAAAATATTTTAAATAGTAGGGATCAAATTGAAAAAAACACTCAAATAGTAGGGACCAAAACATAGATAACCATTATTTTATCGTAATCTAAATTATTTTCTAATATTAAAAACACGGACAAAAGTTTCTTAAAAAACAGGTTGCAAAACAGGTTTTGAAAACAAAATTTGATAACTTTCATCCAAAAGCTCTTTAACTCTCTCAAACTCGCCTTTGAAAACAATAAAAGAGAGAGAGAACTTTATTAACGACAGTCCTAACCAAGTACAGTGCAGACGTGTGTTACGAGCTAGTGTTTATGAAAGTGCATGCAGAATTTCCCCTTTTAGTTCCCTACATCTCCAAATCCTTCCAGTTCAATGTAAACTAGTCATAGGCTCTAGCATATATTAAACTTACAAATATTCTTATGGTATGTGACACGAACAGATAGCTTGGGATGATGAACAAAAACTAACAAACCGACGACTGGAACGAGAGCAAGGTCGGAGTGATGCTTCTGACGATCTCTCAGAGGGCTCAGAGGGAGAAAAAGAGCAAGGGGACACTAACATATCCGAGTCTATCAAAGATACTCCTATTATTAATTCTGACACTCAAATTTGGCCAGATGATGAAAAGTCTAGAAGCCTTTATATTGTCTTAATCAGGTATACACTCAAGTACTCCAATTTCAATGGATGATCATCAAGGATTTAAACAATAGAACAACTAGACCGAGTAAATTCATTTAAATAGCTAAGAGGACAATGCGTGCAGCAATAACTGATATAAATATGTGTACCTTGTAATGTGAAGTTTGTGATTCTTCCAGTATCCATGGGCTGGTGCGAGGAGAAAATATGGAACTTGGAAGAGATTCTGATACGGGTGGCCAGGTATGATGAAATTTGTCAAGTCCTTTTAAAAGCAATAAGATACAGAAAAAGTAGAAGGGAAAGAAAACATGCCTCTTTATCTCCTTCCTTCAGAAATACTCATCTGCAATGAAAGGCCCTGCATGACAAAGCTTACAATATCGAAAGCATTTAACTACTATCTATTTATCTTTACCTGTAGCTTCTTTAATTTCAGGTCAAATATGTGGTAGAACTTGCTCGAGCTTTAGCCAATACAAAAAGGGTGCACCGTGTTGATCTCCTAACTAGACAAATCTCCTCACCTGAGGTAGATTCCAGTTATGGAGAGCCCGTAGAGATGTTGTCGTGCCCATCTGACGGAACTGGAAACTGTGGTGCCTACATTATTCGAATTCCATGTGGACCTCGTGATAAGTGTGTGCTAAATATTGTTCCCTTCCCCCCTCAACATTTACATTCTAATTGTGGCAATTAACACGCAAGCAAATCTTGTAACAGATACGTACCAAAAGAATCCCTCTGGCCATACATACCTGAATTCGTCGATGGAGCTTTCAACCACATTGTTAACATGGCAAGAGCTTTGGGTGAAGAAGTTGCAGGAGGAAATCCAATTTGGCCTTATGTCATCCATGGTCATTATGCAGATGCAGGGGAGGTGGCTGCTCACTTGTCTGGGGCACTGAATGTGCCAATGGTGCTAACAGGACATTCTTTGGGCAGGAACAAATTTGAACAATTGCTTAAACAAGGGAGGTTGTCAAAAGAGGACATCAATGCAACCTATAACATTATCAGGAGAATTGGGGCAGAGGAGTTGGGGTTGGACACTGCTGAGATGGTGGTTACTAGCACAAGGCAAGAGATAGATGAACAATGGGGATTGTATGATGGTTTCGATCTCAAGTTGGAGAGGAAGCTTAGGGTTCGAAGGCAGCGAGGAGTGAGTTGCCTTGGTAGATCCATGCCTAGAATGGTGGTATGTTATACATGCGACCTCTTGAAGCTCTCTCTTTTCTTGCATTAAGAAGAATAGCTGCCATAATCCAAATTCATTCACATATATATTTATTTCATTTGTCACATCTAGATGATAGTGGAAAGAAGATAGGAAATTTTGGTTGGAATATTTTGTCTTGAACATATACTTATCATCCTTCGGCCTTAGGTTATACCTCCAGGCATGGATTTCAGCAATGTTACAATCCAAGATCCAATGGAAAGCGACGGAGACCTGAAGTCATTGATCGGACCAGACAGAGTTAGAGCTCAAAACAATAGAAATATACCTCCAATCTGGAATGAGGTTCCATATTCTTCTTTCATCCTTTGTACTATTCCTGAAAAAATTGAATTCATTGAAAATAGTACAGATTGATAAAATTACTTTCAGCTTTCTTCTCTTTAGCAAAGTAAGAGAATTTCTTAACGAATCTCATAGAACAAACTGGATGCAGATTATGCGTTTTCTCACAAATCCTCACAAGCCAATGATACTAGCATTATCCCGTCCTGACCCTAAGAAAAATGTCACCACATTGCTTAAGGCTTTTGGAGAATGTCAAGCCCTGCGGGAGTTGGCCAACTTGGTAATAATATTTTCCCTCCCTTTCTTCTATCATCGCTTATGCGCAGGTCTAGAGCCATATATAAGGACTAACTTTTGTTGACTCTTTACTTTTGCTGAAGGTTCTGATTCTTGGTAACAGAGATGATATTGAAGAAATGTCTACTAATAGCTCCAGTGTTTTGATAACCGTGCTTAAGCTCCTTGATAAGTATGATTTATACGGTCAAGTTGCTTACCCCAAGCACCATAAACAATCTGAAGTTCACCAAATTTACTGTTTGGCAGCAAAAACAAAGGTAAACTTCCCCTGCTAACAAATAGAAAAAAGTTCACAACTAAATTTCTGCATAAAATTGGGTTAAGGATGATATTGTTGTCCCTCTAAGGTGTTAATGTATGCCTAGTTTTGCAAGAATTGACCTGTTACAAAGAAAATATCAACCTACACACCATAGAATAGGCAAAGTTTATGCTAAAGTATTCTATCAATGATATTTAAGACTCTAATAGTACCTCTTGGCGTTGTCTTTTGAAGGGAGTTTTCATCAACCCGGCTTTGGTCGAACCTTTTGGCCTCACTCTTATTGAGGTAAAAAGTTCACACTTCTATTCACAGATTAGAATGAACTTCATCCAGGGCCCATAATAATGTTTAATTGAAACCTAAAAGACAGAAACAGAGTTCCTAAAGCATGAAATTCACGCGAAAAATGCTTTTATAACTGATTACCAGGTTGATTCCATGTCTAAATTTGCAGGCAGCTGCCTATGGCTTACCTGTTGTTGCCACGAAAAATGGAGGACCGGTAGATATTTTGAAGGTAGGCGTTTCAAGAAAATAACTTGCCTAAAGTATGCCTGGATCCGTAATCCTAGCTGTACTATCCAATAAGTTCTTTGTACCATGTTTAATGCCACACGATAAGTATCCTTTTTTATTCTACACAAATTTGTATTTATTGTCAATAATCAAACTAATGTCTTCTCAGGCATTACACAATGGACTCCTCATTGATCCACATGATCACAAAGCAATAGCAGATGCCCTTTTGAAGCTGGTTGCTGACAAAAACTTATGGATGGAATGTCGTAAGAACAGCCTTAAAAACATACACCGATTTTCATGGACAGAACACTGTAAAAACTATCTCTCCCACATTGAGCACTGTTGTAACCGCCATCCTACCATCCGCCATGAGAGCGTACCAATTCCAGAAGAACCCATGAGTGACTCTCTAAAGGATGTAGAAAATCTTTCATTAAGATTCTCCATAGAAGGAGAATTGAAGTTCAATGGAGAGCTCGACAATGCAACGCGGCAGAAGGAACTTATTGAAGCAATTACCAAAAGAATGGTTTCCTCTCATAACAATGACAGTGCAGGTTATTATCCAGGTAGAAGGCAGGGACTATTTGTAATAGCCACAGATTGTTACAATAACAATGGAGAGTATACTGAAAGTTTGCAATCAACAATTAAGAATGTGATGCAAACTGGCTCAGCCTTGGGTTTAGGCAGTATAGGATACGTATTTTTAACAGGATCAAGCTTAAGAGAAACAATGGAGGCACTGAAATGCTGCCAAGTAAGCATAGAAGAATTTGATGCGTTGGTATGCAATAGTGGAAGTGAGCTGTACTATCCATGGCGAGATACAGCAGGTGATACAGATTATGAATCACACATTGAGTACAGATGGCCAGGAGAGAATGTCAGATCGATGGTGACCAGGCTTGCTAAGTTGGAAGGTGGGAACGAGGATGACATAACGGAACATGTAGGCATATGGAGTTCAAGGTGCTGCTCCTACAATGTGAAATCAACTGCCAAAGTAAGAATTCAAATATGCTTTATTGTACTGACTCGACGAATGTAATTTGTGGCCTAGGACTGCACATTTCTCATGATAATCCTAATGTAATGGGCAGATTAGGAAGACCGAAGACCTTCACCAACGGCTGCGGATGCGAGGACTCCGGTGCAATATAGTCTATGTACGTGCAGCATCAAGGTTAAATGTGCTACCATTGTTTGCATCAAGAAGACAGGCACTAAGGTTAGATTCCTTCGATTATGAAACAACAAAGACTCCACAGAAAAAATAAAAAGATGATGATAAGAGTAATTATGGTATTATAAAAATGAATTACCATTGCAATAACTACAGAAGGAAAACAAAGAACGAGAAAGAATTACTTAAATGCCTGCTATTTTGGTAGGTACCTTTCAATCAAATGGGGAATTGATCTATCCAAAATGGTCGTGTTCGTTGGGGAGAAAGGAGATACGGATCATGAAGACCTGCTCGTTGGTCTCCACAAGACCATTGTTTTAAAAGGCTCTGTTGAGCATGGGAGTGAAGACAGCTTTAACAGAGAATGTACAGTCACCTTCTCACGTGATAGCCCTAACATTTCCATTTTAGAGGACACTTACGGCGTTCATGATCTTTCGGCAGCACTAAATGTTGCTGAGATCAAGAGCTATTAGCCTGTTCTGTTGCCACATTTGTAAATAACGAAAAAGAAGATGTGACTGCCATAATAAGAAGAATGTACTTCACTTTTCGTAAGAGCATCAATATTCATTAAAATAATAATAATAATAATAATAATAATAATAATAATACAACATAAATTGCATTTTGCAACATTTTACATGATGTTGTTACAGAAAAGGGGTCGCAAAATAACGATCGTTAAATAATTCTCGAAACAAATTGCTGTCATTAATATGCACAAAAGTAGCACGGTAAATATAGTTAGATTTCATTACATCCAACGACGTTGTTTTGCAATCAAGAAGAATTTTGAACTAAGTAGAAGTATTTCTTAGTTCGAGTAGTTGCAACGTTTTCCACAGCAATAGGATTGAGAACATAGCACATTACTCTCGTTAAGAGACAATATAGCACATTGCAAATGCAGCAATTACCCGCTGAGCAAAGTTTTAAGTTTTGACAGATTCTAGCACAAGATCACCATCAAACATCTATTACCCTCTCAATTACCTGCATAGTGGTTAGCTTTGTCCTATTTCTTCTTCACTCTTCCAAACAACAGACTGTTTGCATTATCACGTACTTGAGCTTATTCCAGCCTTGTATTCCTTACCACAAGTGCATTTAATCACACGCGAAATTTCCTACAAAGTACGACATAACTCTTTCGTATTAAAAGACAGAAGAACGTCCACAGTGCAGTTGAATTATATATATATATATATATATATATATATATATATATATATATATATATATGTACATATAATAAAACCAACCGTCAAATGTTAAGAAAAAAATCACTGATTTCAAATTCACCTTCAGTTTTGCAATTTGGTCTTGAAGGGACTGTGAATACTCAGTTTCTCCAGCTTTATCTGATAAGAGCGCCTTGGACTCTTCCTCCAATGTAACATCATCCATTGCTCTGAGTTCTGGCTGAAGTTTTTATCCAGGAAAAAGTATTAGATAATAGATTATAATAAATCAGGTTGATTCTAGAATGCTTTCATAGAAAATTTGGGATATTATTGATTTGTATGTTCGCAACGTAGCTCCCATAATTGGGTTGTAAAAACTATTGCTATAGTTAGGGGACAACCTTAAGTCAATAGCATAAGGAATTACGATATGTACAGATCACAAAGCAGATAGTGTCCATGTAGAAGGTATTTCATGACTTGCGCTAGATAGCGTCTTCTATTGTGATCTGTTCTCGAGATTCCAAGGTCGTAAGTTGTTTAAATATTATAAGGGTTGATTCTCTTATTTACTACCATCAAATCGATTACCTAGCTAAAATTAATTTATTTTACTAAATAGATAAATATGAGCACCACTAACACTAACCTTGAAATCATTTAATTCGTTCTTAACTTCCTCAATTGACTGTCCAATCTGAAACAAAAATAGATGCCGGTCCAAATTAACAATCTACAGTTAAAAAATGATTCCTATCTTCTTACATGCTCTTTCTTTTCCCATATATGCGGGTGGTAGGAAGTTACGAATGGAAGCACTCTTCTTATAATCGCACATACAACCTTTGACGACATTGATTACCTTGAAGTTCTCCAAAACAACTGCACATTTCATCTTTGAAACTTGACTAAGTTTGGCTTTCGCAGATTCCAACTTACCCAATAAATCTTTCCTCTCTTCCACCTGTAAACCAACATTAGATCAGCACATTATGCTTCAACACACTCGCCAGTCCATGGCAGGAGTTCAGTACCAGATTGTTAGGACTGCAGTAAATACGAGTGCCAGAGATCCCTACGAGAGAGGATGGAATAAAATTAGTATGAATTTCATGCTACAGTAGTTAGATTGTTAAATGGAAGCTCAAATAATCAAATTTTACATTTGAGCTTCACTTGCAAACCATTATATAAAATGTTTCCACGCTATTGATCAAATTGCTATTGATTCAGAAACTAAAATAAATTATTTCTAAAAGCCTTTGGAAAATGTCTGACGATTCTACTTTATCATCCATTCTATATCTTAACTGCAAAACTAGTTACAAATAGGATAGATTTAATCTAAAGTGTTCCAAAGTAAACCATTCTACGTATTATGGTTAGTTAAAATCTTGAAGAGGGGATAGGAGGCCCAGAACTACCTCCAACTGTATCATAAGATCCTTCCGTTTCACTTCCTCGCTTAGCAGTTTCAAACTTAACCTGAAATAAATTGTAATCAGTTATGCTGGAAGGAATAACTTATTGCACGCAGTGGGAATGCAAAACCTGCAAACAGAAGAGACCTTAGAAAAGATGATTTAAAGATTAAAACTTCTTCAGCCTTATCTTGTTGTAAATAAAACGATTGGTCCTAGCACAAGCTTTTAACTCCAAATTACTTGCGTGGTGAATAAGGGCCAAGGGTCGTGAATGAACACTTGAACTATCTTCACTCCATCACTTAGATTGATGATTTAGTACATGACGGTTTTATTGAAAAGATCGAGGGCTCAATATTTATCTCTCGTGTTTTATGCATTCTCATTTAAAGCCAATACGATAAGGACCAAGTAACTAAAGGTTGATAAAAGAAAAAAGGTCGTGATCAAGGGCAAATATTCTTGAAAGAAAGATCCAGAGCCAAACTAAGTATATGCTATAAAAATGACATTAAGAGCGTAAAATAAGATGAGACTTGAGCATGAAAAATATAATAGATTCCCACGATGACATTAGAAATTCACATATAGGGATGGAGGAAGCTTCTATTTAGAACCTGAGAAGGAAAAATAATTCATATATGAGCTATAGAATTTAAAATAGACAGATTCAAAACATCTAGTTTCCTATAAAGGAATATTAAATTGTAGCGGCAAGAATCACTTGGATACTTGTTTACTAACTCTCTTTAAACCCATGTACAAAATCTAGCGCCGATATCTATTGGAGCAGTTGAGGGACAACCATCTAATCTCATGAGAGCAAAGAAAGGGCAGCTCAAATATACCATAACTACTAATATGATAAGTAGTGGAGAGACAAGAGTGATGATCTAGTGAGAAATACCAATTCGTGCTCTTCCGCTTCTCCGCGGATCATGTTAGCATTTACCCAGTCCTACACCAAAGGTTGCATAATAGACTGAATTTCAAAACATAAATAATGGATTTAGAATTCATGATTTATATGACATGTTTTGGACTTCAACCTGCTGATCTTGGAATTTGAGACTGATGTCCTCAGAAACTTTGGCATAATAATTACTATCATGGTCAAATATACTATTGTTAATAACACAATCACGCACCATTGGTAGAACCAGAAATTCAATACTGCATAGTTCAATCACCTCTTCTCAATAATTTTGGCTCCTAAGCTGACTTTTTCTTGCTGAATGAGCTCGAGTGTCTGTATATCAAACAGTTGAGAGTACTTAACAAGCAAGAGGCGAATGCAAAACAGTATTCGTTGAAATCCATAATGGAAAGAACCTAAACATATTTTTCTCCTCTTGTTAAAATGGAGAATAAGTGAACCGGAGAAAATAGTTCCCTTTGTTCTTTTAGTCTAACGAAACTAGACATCATAGAAACTCTTTTTCTCTTAAACGTATAGATATACAAGAGTTGGGCACAATATCCAGCCTCAGCTCACATATTTGATCGACTAAAGCCAAGAAAAAAAAATTGAGGCCGGACCAGAAGAAAAGTCCAATTCCATTTCATGAGGACACTTGAGGTTGAGCAATATGACTTTCCTTTTTAGTTCATGACTCCACTAAATTGAATCGTATACATTGTATTTACCTAGAAAATTCAATACTAGCGCTGAAATAAGAGAGAGAAAATAAACTTTTGTTCTATTTTCTCCATTTTTGTCAGCGACGAGAATGATGAAATGGAGATAGATTATTTATCATGTAGATGCTACAGCATGGTCCTTTTACACTAACTAAGCAGTTGCTAAACAGCTTTTAGACCTACACGAGAGGGAAAGGACACAAGGAAAGCACCAAGACACCAGTACAGAGAATAGACACCTGTGAAAGTGTACATATGTCATGCTCCAAAGAGGTGATTTTTCTTTGTTGTTCTAATATCTGGGAGCATATTTCACCCTTTGCCCGCATCATTCTCTCAGCATCTTCTTTGAGTTGTTTTAACTCACTTTTTGCTGCATCAAGACGTCTTTAGTGAAAGCAAACTATAGCCATTCGATCTACAACTCAAAAATTTTAGTTTGCTCGAAATATTGAAGTTTTAGGAAAAAACAAAGGTAAGACTACAATTAAATCTGAATTCAACATGCAATAATTCGTGCCGAAGTTCATTCGACCGACCAATTCTCAACAGAAAGTAATCAAACGGCAACAGCTGCTAATCAGCACTACATGTACGAACAAAAATTGGTGAAACCGCCTCCAAAAAATAAATTAGATTACATATTATATTAAAAGACTTCTAGAATAGTACTGGATTAAGTAATAAACATAAGTAAATAAAATGATAGTTCAGTCCTATTTGGTTGATTTAAGTAATGGTTCAAGGATAATATTGGGAGTTAGTTATATCAGCAAGATATCAGAAAATCTCAGTCTGACTAAAGCAAGAGTAGAATGAGACAAAATCAAAGCACTTCAAACACAAACTATGAATTACAGGGCACCAGGCTGGATGTGCATCAAGAGTAAGCAATCTTATGCCTAAGATAAAAGCAAAGAAGTTAGTTATCACATTAGGTCCAATGGACAATATGTTTGATCGACTTGGAAGAAGATGAATGTTCTTAGGTTTTTGTTACTCGATTCACGTAACTATATATTACCAATATGAGTCGTGACACTCTCGAAACAGGATTATTATACCCCTTTGAAATTTTTGGCAATAACAAAAGCAATAAAATAGATTTTTTGGCCAAACGCGTCTATGAATGAATTAGAAGAATTCTTCAGCCGTCTTTATAAGAAACTGCAAAATCCTTCAGCTTCACTTTGTATAGTCACGGTTGTAGTAGGCATGAATAACCAAAACTACTTTCAAGTAAGCTAGTCATCCATAGATATGTATCAGACTGATTTAGAAACCGGGGAAAAACTTGAGCAAAATGAAAACTAGATGCTATGGAGTTTTGAGCAAGAAAATGATCACAATAACCAGTTAGACATCCTCGAAATGATCTGAAGCGAAATTAAAAAAAATAGTAATAATCGAGGACGAGACAGGAACAAGAGAGAGAATAAATCTACAAAATCTCCGCAAACAAAGTACGTGCTGAATTATTTTTCTAGGTGCTTAAAGAACGTTCAGATAAACAAATAACGAACTAGAAGACTAGAAGTAGAGACTTGACCAGCAGTAAGATCATTCTCCATGGTTCGAATAGTAGTAAAGTGCATGTGCTCTTCCACAGAGATCTTCGAAACTTGATCCTCCACGTCTAAGTCAAGTTTGATACAGAATCAATCCAGAAGTAGCACAATAACGCAACAAAAAATAATTCCGTACGTTAAAACTTGAATTTGAAGGAGCCGATACGTACCGCTCATTTGTAAGCGCAGTGTCTTCATGTACTGCAAATACTCTTCCATCTTCGACAGTCCGCAGAGCAAGAAGCTGTGATTCAGTTCAAGTTTCAGTTCGGTGCCGAGAAAACTTGAAGCGATTGAAATCGCAGAGCGGAAGCCAAGAAATAGAGCGATAAAGCGCGCGCCAGACTGGGATACGATAATACCAACCAACTGAGAGATGCAAATATGGAGGGAAAATTTGTGATTTCTCCTTCGAGATGGACACCTTTATTTTTTTAACTTAAATTTTGTCCTTTAGCATTTTATGTCAACGGTTTAATATTATTTTGGTTGAGTTATTACTTCAACGGTAATTTCTTCGTGGATAATTAGAATTAAATATTTAAAGGTAGATCTATAATTCTTGAATTAAAAAAAAAAAAAAAAGCCATATATTTTTATATTAGACGTGTAAAGCTTTGATAAATAATGAAAATGGAGTATTAACACGAAAATTATTGATTCTAAATCAGCTCTAATCATAAATCAATATATAGATAAAAAGGCATTATTAGTTTTTCGTTTTTTAAAAATTAAGAAACACTATTTCTATTTACTAATTTCTTTATATGTTTTTTTTTTCTGGGTCCAACATTGACCTCGATCGTATATGCTAGTTTGGGTTCAGCTTTTGTCTTATTACGGACTGAATTTAATGTTTTTAATTAACATATATTGTATAATATATTGTAAAACTAAAAAATTAAATCAGAATATTTATGAAGCGTGGCGATGCGCAATTACTTGATCGCCCCTAATCTGGTCGGCGGTGGACCTCCGAACAGAAATCAGAAGAATTTATCGATCTTCTCTGGACTTCGGAGGAGGGAAAGGAATAAGATTGATGGTTGTTATCTCATGATCGCTCGACCAACCGCAGTTGAAGAGTGACCAACCACGAAGAAAAGAATTGGCGCATCTTTTTTCTGGGAGATTAATACAGCCTTTCCTGAAATTTCTGTATTCGATTCGTTTTTTGCTTCGATTGAGGCTCCGGGAGGAAACAAGGATTTCTGAAATTTTCAGTTTAGTTGGAGGTGAAGATGGCAACAGTAGGGCATACACGTCCGACCAGTTGGTTTAACCAAAAGATCGTCGATCCTCTCCTCCAAATCCTCCAGAGGTTCTTTCTCTCATTGCGCATTTGAATTGTGAAATGTTTTATTTCTCTTGGAGCAGCGAAGTTTGTTTGATAGGAATTTGACGAACTCTGTTCTTCATTTTGTACAATTTTGCTTGGGAATTTTTAATCTGAGGATCAGATATCGCATGTCATTTTACAGATTGTCTATGTTTGGAAGCGTATTTTGATTTGATTTTGAGTTCTGACCTTCTAGTATGGAATGGAAGGCATATTCCTAAAGAGAAAAATGAGAAGTGCTGGTTTCAATGATTTCAGGAATTACTTTTTCCCTCTCTTTTCATGAATTCTAGGAGTTGTTTTTGTTACTTCTTTTCTCAAAGAGACAAATGGTCCAAAGCTCCTCTTAATTTTCTGAAGATTGACCTTGAAGAAATTACTAAATCCTTTATACTCTCTATTCTTGGTTTTGCTGTTGAAGGGGCGCAGAGCCGAAGCAACTGGCATTCTCTGCAGCTCTCGGCACAACCCTGGGACTGTTTCCTATATGCGGTATATATTTCCTTTACAGTACAGAGACTACTGGACTCTGTTGCTTTCACACTTAACTGCATTATGTTTCTCAAGATGTGAAGTTTTTTAATGTGGTCAAGTTCATATTAAAAAAGGGTGGAAGCTTTACTCTCTTGGGTATTTCTGTATGTATTCCCTGTTTATCATTGGTTTTCGAAATCAATTTGTTATATGATTGGTGTTAAAAGCATAGCAGTTTTTGAATCATGGGGTAAATATAAACATCCAAGCAGACCTCGTCTTAAAACCAATATAGAACATTTGAGACTGACGAAATGTCAAAAGCCAGAAAAGGTGAGTATAATATAGGTTCTAAGGGGCATTTCTATTCTTTTTAAATAGAGATAAAAAAAAAATGTAGAAATTTAAGATAGATGGTATCAGGGATATTGCGGAAGCTCCTTTCTCTTGTTCTTTTTCTTGGTTATTGTTTCATTCGTTACTGAACCACATTTTTACATTAAGGACTTGTTAGAGATGTTAGGTTAAATTTTTTGCTTCAGTTTATGTGATTAGCTCTAGGTATATATGTGTTAAAATAATGTGTGAAGTTCATACCACCATCAATTTGATATTTTATCTTTCATTTACACAGGGGTCCCTGTTTTCCTATGCGGGTTTGCAATTGCATTTCTTGGACCTCTTTGTCATGCTCCAACTGTGATGCTTGCCAACTTTGTTGTTACTCCCATAGAATTGAGGTACTTGTATTCATTTCAGTAATACGAACACTGGAGAGTTGGATCTTTATTCTCACATTCTGATGTGAAGCAGTAGCTATTTTTTGTAGGGAAAAATACTTATAAATAAGCAACTTTACATATTATTTATATATGCGAGCATTTCTCGAGTCAGAGGCTTGGGGATGTTTCATCCCTCTCATTTGTTGATTATTTTTTATTTTTTGCTCTGAAGCTTGGTGGTGCCTTTCTTGCGCTTTGGTGAAGCAATTTCCGGGGGACCTCGTTTCCCATTTACACCTGATGCCTTGAAGAAAGTTTTTACAGGCCAAGCTTCGCATGAAGTACTACTGAGTATTGCTCATGTGGTAAGGTTTCTTCTACATACTAATTTCAGTGCTGTGCATGCAGGGTTCATTGTTACTCTTTTTTGTCTTTGCTCAGGATTAGACTATAAGATCACCTATTAGTCGCAGATCTCAAGATCAAATACTTCAGTTAATGAATCGAATTGGTTTGAGAAGCTAGAAGATTGTACTTCTAAGAGATCCATTTTTAGGAGTTGTTGTTGGTTGAGTGCACATAAGGAGGTCATCTCTGGTTTTGTTGACACCAAATCCTCACTTTTTCTGGCTAAAACTCATAATTACATTTTAGATGTCTTCAAGGAGAATGTGAGAATAGATTGTGAAATATTTCTGAGTCAGAGAAGTTAGACTTTGGCTCTGTTGGTGAAAAAATATTCATGATAACTTAGTAGGAACAAATGGTTGGCAGATTGAATTGTATAAGCTTAGAGAGAGATAGGGGTGTGTGTATGGGGGAGAAGATATATGCATATAGAAGAGGATCAAGGTTCACATAAAAGGATGTTCGGGCTTGCCTTGAGGTAAGTATGAAAGCAAGTATTATATGGTCTCTTACAGTCTTAACTTCCTTGGAATACACACATCAGTGAATGTACAACTTATATACCCCTTGGCAACAAGAAAGACAAACTTGTGTATCAAAATGAAAACTTGCATACTAGGAAGACAATAGATTGATCAAGATGCAACTCGAGTATTGTTCATTTTACTCCTTGGATGACATTCGACAGTGGCGAAATGGAAAGATGCATGAACTTAGTTTCTTATCTTCTCCCATTGTCAATTTTTCTCTCTCTGAACGTCGAACTGCTTGCTGTACTTTTATCATAGTCATTCCATTTTCCCAGTTATCTTGTTCTAGAGTTTTAAATGAACGTCAGTTATCTTTATTTGCTCATTCTTCCCTTCATATGATATATCTGCCAAGTAATCTGGAGAACCTAACCAACCATCCCGTGTTGTGTGATTGCGCCATACTGTGTGATCAAATACATCAATTGTCTGTTATTATCCCCAGCACTAACACCATGTCACCAACCAAGATCATTTTCCCTGTGGTTGAGCTGATTCTCCACATTTGCAGTTCTAACATGTTGATATTAGTTCGTACATTGTCATTTTGTTCGGTTGCTTCATTCGAATTAATAAACTGACTGAAAGCTTTCTATCGATATTGGCAGTTGTTGGGATGGCTTGTTGCGACACCCTTTATTTTGGGCATTGGATACATGTTGTTTTTACCATGTTTCAAGATTTTGGTCCGCAAGTTCAGCACTGGTGCATCAAGCCCAAAGAAGTCACCTCATCCACACTCAGAAGTCAGACTGAAGGTGAGGGATATCTGATTTAAGGATCCCAGAACTGATGCATTTCCTGGAAACTTGGTGACTCACTTTAACATGTTAACCTTCTTTGTATGCATCACTAAGGCGTTACTGTGCTCGGTTGATGGTCGGTTTCTTTTTTCAGTTGCTTCGCTTTGTAATGATATGAATACGGTTCTCTGGATGCAAGTTTTGTCAAAAAATCTTAAAAGCTGGGCTGGCTCCTACTACAGCATGAAACTGATGCAAGCCTATTATTCACATCACTGCATTGTTGTATTGTATGTGTACCCTACCCTGCCTTCACCGGTAGTAAACCTTTGAAATGTCAAGCTCTGAAATTGAGGAGCCAAAAGATAATGTTTCCTTTTCAACGTTCTAATGGTGTTTGGTGGTGCATGATAGAAAATATTTTAAATTTTTAACAAACATCATCGATTTTTTTTCTTCTTTTTCATATTGACTCAACGTTTGAGATGCCTCCGTTCTACGTTGGAAAAAAAAATTCTGTATATAATTTGATCATACATATATAGTCGATCAAAAAACTCGAACTCTTAAAAAAAAGGTTGATTAAGAGCTATTGTAATTGTTACATTTAACTCAATGAATGGAGATGCTCGCCTTTCTATTTGTGTACTTTTTTAATAAAGCTTTAGGATACAAATATATTCAGATGACCGTTTTTTAAATTGAAATATTTAAGAATTTTTTTTTATTTTTTATGAAAGCTATTATATTCTAATTTTAAATAAATCAAGGGAAATGTTCTCACACCGTCACTATAATTAGAGTTTCTTTCAAATAATAATAATCGTTAGAGATGATCGAACAAAATTCTTTATAGGATTGTAGATCTCATTTCATAATTTTGATTTTTTCTATACAAATAAACATTTCATAGAATAAAAAATGTCGTTTTTTTTTTTTAGTATATATGGAGTTAGATTCCATTAATAATACAACAAGTATGAATTTTCTTAATTATAATTTAAATTATAACTATACTATTGTTGTTAACTTTTTTAGCGGTAATTCTCATGAGAGGGAGAAAAGAAAAAAGGAAAGGAAGATTGTTGAAAAGTAAATAGAAGCCATTCTCGCGGGTGCTACGTTGTTGACGATACACAAGAACTGCTTGAATCTTCTCTCCGATAAAACAAGCAGCCTACAAATTCAATCCTCCGGAGAAGAATGACATTTCTCATTCTCTCGTCAACGTTGAAGAGATCCCCGACATCGAGTTGTTTTCATTATTTGATATCAATTTCGGAATTCTGAGGCGCAACTGAAGAATTTGGAGAACAAAACGGCTCGCCGGCTCCGGTGTTCCAACCCCTCTCCGATCTGTAAAACCCTTGCCGAATTCTTCCATCTCGGCAGCTTCTCAAAACATAAGCTAGGTGTCGGGTCAGTGTGAATTTATCTAGTATATATCAGTGAAATGCAATTCTGTATTTGTGCTTACATTGATGCGTATCATTCTTTGATCTCGATGGTTATTTGCTTACTTGGTGAATGATTAAGTGATCGTTAACTGTGAATGTGAGAAGCTCAGGATGTTGGTATTTCCATGACCCGATTGGTTTATTGTAAATCCAGATCGCGCTGGCGGACTATCTGTTAAGCACTCTTGGCCAATTCGGACGGGATGGCCGATACTGCGATCGACCAAGTGGTATAGTAAACTTATATTCTTTTTAATATATCTTTAGCGCTTTTCGGTTGGAGTACCATAGAAGTAATCTCATTCGAGTTGGGATGAATCACGACCACGTTCCAAGTGGTACGATAAGTGGGAATGTTGGTATCAGCGATAAGATCTTTCAATAGTGAAGATTATGAATGTATCTACGTTTAATAATGGAATGGAAGTTGAACTACGTAGTGTTAGCTAATAAAAACTCGACTTCAATTCAGTTTTGGACAGCAATGTATTATATATTTTGTCATGCTTCTTTACGCACTGCAGAATCACTCTTATGATGAAGCCAACCAGACCCAGAAGAATGTTTTTGACTTGGAATCATTTGTTGGGGACTTGACTGTCGAGGAGGATGCTTGCAGGTAGGTCCATTGCTCATGTTTCTTATTCTTGTATGATCATGAGTTTATTTGGCTATTATATTTATTACCTTCTACTATTGAATTACCAAATTTGACTGTGGTATCAATTTATCCCGTTTTACAGTGAAGACATTTCATTGGAAGGACTGCAGCAAGAACTCGAAGAATGTAAAGATGATGGTGTAAGTTATTTCTAACTTTGGTGTAAAATTTGTATGATTGAGAGCTTTAGCTTTACAATCATAATCAGTGTGTTTTATATCCGGTGGTAGTGTCTTTTGCCCCCAACAGTTCTATTATTTTCAAATTTCATATATTATTGTACATTTCAACAATTAATAATTGATTTTATTGTAGTTTGTAAATGTGCAAATCTTCTTGTCACTTTTTTTTTTTTTAATTATTAATTTTTACTTTTTGTTTTTTTTTGAATTATGGAAGTTGTTCAATTCTTTTAAGGTAATGTTTCAAGATCTTATTTCCTTTGTACAGGATCCCTTGTAGTGAACTTTTATTCATTTCTTGTATCGCCTGTTAGAATCTTTCACAACCTTACTTGGACATGATCTGCTCTATAGGTTGTACTACTATGTCGAGTTAATTTTTTTAGAATCTTTCATTCAGCTTAATGAAAGCTTGTTTTTTTCATAAAAATAAAAATATATTTTTTTCTATAGGTCTCAAATATATAATCTGTAAATAACGTGCCCAATCATTCAGTGTTATTGTACATTATGACTCATAGATGAAAAATCTTGGAAGAATTTCTAATGAAAACTGACTTGATTTTCCTTACTATTAATCTTCTTTGGTGCTTAGTTGCATTATTTTAGCTTCTTTATGGTCTTCTAGTATAGTTTGAAAACGAGGGGCTTATGGTTTCATTCTTCCCAGAATATGACATCTAGTCTGAAATTAAAATTGTCTATCGGTGATAGAAGTCTAGTACTGATAGACTATATATGGTATATTAGTGATGGACCTGAAAATTTTAAAAATTGACATATTTACGAATTACTTATTTGCATGACATATTTGCAAATACCACAGCTAATTTTGCCGCCCATTACAATCCTTTATTTTTTAACTCTTTATTAATCAGGTAGTTGCGAACATACTTTCTAAAGGTGTAAAACTAAGGGAGTACACAAAGGGAGTTGAAAACAATTTGCGGCAGGTTGAGCTGGATTCCATACAGGTTTGTCATCATTTCTAGTTCTTTTTTGTTTACATTTCTAGCTCTACATATTTCTAATCTTTGCTATGCATTTCTTTTTAGAAGTGTATACATTATCCTGCCTTGCCTGTGATTAAGCAATGTTATAGACATCTATGTGTACTCTGTTTAACACTGCAAAAGTGCTTTGGCTATTGCTGTCTTTTGCTCTCATTAATATTTCTACTTTCAGAGACAGCTTTAAAGATGTAAAATGCCGCATGTCAGGAGTAGTTGATATGATTAATTAGAACAAGCTGGTTGCTAAGCATAATCTGGGTTGTTGGTTGGTTTAGAATTCCATGATCTATGTTTTTTTTTTCATGCCTCGAGATGGTATTTTAGCTATTTAATCGCAATTGTTCCCTTTTTATGATTAGCAGCACTTGCAGAGATCATTCTTAATCTTCTTTGACCCTGCATGTGGGGAATATCTTTATTTCCTTTCTCTTTGCATGTTGTCTCTTTTCAATATATTGTCTCTTATCTTGAAAAAAAAAAAAAAAAAAAAAAAGCTCAAGATCTATCTAGTTGAATTATAATGGTAATTTCACATAAACCTATGGACACGTATAACTGATATGCACACACTCAACTTGTTTGTGCAAACATGCGAAATATGCACATATGTTTGTGGTTCATTAGTTCTATTATTGAGTGTTCTTCCTTTTAACAAATCAATAAAAAGTTGTTCTTGTTAAATTGAAAAAAAAAAAAGGAAAAAAAAAAAAAAAAGAAGATTCCAGTATTAAGGGCTCATTCTTTTTGTTCATAAATTGCAGGAATATATTACAGAAAGTGATAACTTAGTCTCACTTCATGAACAAATTCGTGACTGCGATAACATTTTATCACAGATGGAAACTCTTCTCAGTGGTTTCCAGGTATTTTGGCTGCTGTTCTGGCACTCTAGTAATATCAAACTTCTTAGTGAAGTACATCAATCTGGTTGTATTAGCCTGTAGCACTGTTTTGTGTCATTATAACTTCTTTAAAGTCTGAATTTGTATCTAGTTCCTGTTTTCATAAGTTCGTATCTGATTATGCCTCGTTAAATGAGACTATGGGACTTATGTTATCTTTCTCAAATTTGAATGCATTTGGAATTACATTGACCTTCTTGAATTTAATTTCTATTGTTAATCTATGTCATCTTAAAGGAGTTTGTCATTATTGTTCCCCACCTCCCCCCTAAAATTTTCGTTGTTTCTGTTATTTAATTTTGTTCATCCTAGAGATTCTTTCCCAAAGAATTAATATATGTATATTTTTTAAAATTTTCAGGCCGAAATTGGTTCTATCAGTGCAGACATTAAAGTCTTGCAGGAGAAGTCAATGGATATGGGTCTGAAGCTCAAGAATCGCAAGGTATTCTTGGTTGGATTAAAAAAGTTCATTACTTTAGTAATTTGAAAAAACTGAAACAATTAAGTCTTAAGTCTCAATAGGCGTTTACAATGGCTTGCTTACTTGCAATATCCATTGCTGTTTAATTTAGCAACGTATCAGATACATTCTTATTTTCCAGAAACTTATAAGGACATTATTGTAGTTTTAAAGCACAACTATATTAATATAAAATGCTAAGAGATAGGAAGAAGTGAAATTAAGGTGCTATGATCGTTATTACGGCATTTTGGACTTCTTAACTATCATATTTTAGTAAGTTAGTCTTTCTTCTTTAATTTACAATTGGAGATCATTTTTGTAATCCACCATTGGTGGTCATTTTATTCATCGATGAAATTCTTGTTTCTTCTTCTTCATCTTCAAAAAAAAAAAAAAAAAAAAAAAAAAAGAAAGAAAAAAAGGGAGAGAGTATTTTTTGATAATATTAGTTAGTTATAATCTTCGTTAGGAGGAACTATAAGTTAACTAAATACATGAGCACTATGCATTTGACATTGATTTTGAGTAGCAGTTCAAGACTTAAAATGTTTTCCTTTTCTTTTTGTCCCCGAGAACAAGCTTTTCGCAACTTTGCTTATTCTCTAATAAGACTGCTATATTTTATTTGTGATATTACGGTGTTCGTCTCTAGTTTATTTTAGAAATCATTTTTCATTCTAGGCGTTGCTTTTCAGGTGGGAACTAGCATATTGTTTTTTTAGATAGTATGCGCTTTCTCATCTGTTACTCTGAAAGTTGTTAATGATACCTTTTTGGGCTTAGCTTTCCTCCCCTTTTGTAATTTTTTAACTAGGAAATAATCATTTTCTTATAAAAATAGGTTGTTTTTGGAACCTGAAATATTGGGGGCTCAGTAAATGCATTTATAATCATTTTTTCTTATAAAAAAAGGTTGTTTTTGGAACCTGAAATATTGGGGGCTCAGTAAATGCATTTATAATCATTTTTTCTTATTAAAAAAAGGTTGTTTTTGGAACCTGAAATATTGGGGGCTCAGTAAATGCATTTATGGGGTCCTGAAAAGTTTCTTTTTTCTTCCTTTTTTCTCTTTAATACTTATTTTAGCGAGACTTCATGTGAATGCATATAGCAGTTGGTTTCTTTTGAAAAGAAAATTGCATGTTCATCTAGTTTGCTCATTATTTGAACTCAGTAAATGCGTTTATGGGATCCTGAAAAGTTCATTTTCTTTCTTCTTTCTTTTTAATGCTTCTGTAAGTGAGAATTCATGTGAATTCCTGTAGCAGTTGCTTTCTTTTAAAAAGACAAATTGCATCTTTGTTTAGTTTTGCTCATTATTTTAACTCAGCATAATACATACAGCACTATTCTGTCTTTCTACCCTATCATTTTTTTTTTCTCATGTGCTAGGCTTTATGTTCTTATTCAGGTGGCAGAATCAAAATTGGCAAAGTTCGTCGAAGAGATCATTGTTCCTCCAAGAATGATAGACATAATTGTTGATGAAGAGGTATTGTTGGTATCGGTACATTTCACTTCTTCCATTTGAAGTTTGGCATTTTTTGTTACTCATAATTGTTCTTGCTCTAAATTTGTTTTGGACACCTTTAACTCTTTGGAGTTTCTGCTGTATCTCGTTCTTATTAATTCAGTTTTTCTGTTTGCAACTAAAAAGGTATATATTTTGAGTAGTATTGAATAAATTATACTCATTTTAATAGAAGGGAGCTAAATTATCCCTTCTTCAATTTGGTTTTCATAATTTGTGATGCATAATTTGAAATTTCTTCATGCTTCCTTCTCTCTCTCTCCCAACCCCCCCCCCCCCCCCCCCCCCCCCCCCCCCCCCCCACCACCCCCACCCACTTTTTTGTTATTGAAATGCCTATGTTGGATATTTCAGTGAACCTTTGTTCCTTTCTTCAGGTGAATGATGAATATTTAAGAACTCTTGAGATTCTAAGTAAGAAGCTGGTGGTCGTGGAAGTGGATCCAATGATAAAAAATTCCAAAGCGCTTAAGGATGTCCAACCGGAGCTTGAAAAACTCCGACAGAAAGCAGTGTCTAAGGTTGTTCTCTGTCTCACAGCAGCCATATTCCTTTGAAAATAAATGTTAGTCTGTGTTTTCTTTGTGATATTTATAAAGTAGTATGTTATCTACTCCAACCTCATTCACAGGGCTCTTGTAGTACAGCAGTAGTTAAATATGTAGAAAAACCATTAAATTTGAAATCACCTTCCATTTTTACTGTGAATAGCTTTTATAACACCAGAAATGACTTTGGTATTTTAGAAACAATATACAATTTTTTCCCCTCTTTCTGTTCTAATTTGTTTAAGAATGAAAATGTCAGTTCTGAATTGATTAGGCATATAACATAATTGACAGACTAGGAATATAACATGAGGAAAACTGACAAGGTATTACTATTCTGTTATATTTCTTGAAGTCTGGTAGGTCATGTATGCCTATTTGGATTTATCCATCATTCCAATCGATAATGTTCAGATGAGATTGATGTCTTGATTATCTCATATTAGAGATGAAAGATGTGGTCACCATCGATTGAACAATAAATTATAAATTTTGAATTGGTGCAGCTAGGACTCCAATTTAAGTGCATATGTATCAGTTATTGAATTTCTGTTTCTTTTTTGTTATTTTGACAGGATATTATTGAATAATTATACATTTTGTCTATGTTATAATTTTTCAGGTCTTTGACTTCATTGTCCAGAAACTCCATGCTTTGAGAAAACCCAAGACAAATATTCAGATCCTTCAACAGAGTGTTCTTTTGAAGTACAAGTAAGTCTAAAATTTTCCACTTTCCATACTTCCCTTTTCATTGTAGTCTGATGAAAAGACGCCAAGTATGGAATAAACAGATATTCAGAATGTTAGTACACCTTCCACTAACTTTCAGTACATATATTTTTCAAAGGAAGAGATAGAATTATAAAATAATACATTACAAAACAAGGGAGGTTAAGGCATTCTTCCCAGCCAAAAAAACACGTAGAAGATTTTCAATAAACTTGCGTCAGAAAACAATTATGATCATGAATGGCTTAATCAAGATAATCTTTAAAAATCTGCAATCTACTCACCATCAAGACAGCGATATGATTGCATCTGCAATCTATTCACCATCAAGACAGCGATATCCAAGAGAAACCAGACTTGCCAAAGATAACACCAGCCACAATGAGCTGTGAACTCATGACCTTGTTCTTTAATCCATGAAGAACAAAAGGTTATGGAGGAGCCACCCTTCAAGACCACTGGGATGATAAAAATTCCAAATTTAAAGACCAAGCTAATTGTCTAGGATTGCTGCCTTGCCATCGCTTGTCATGCATGTATCTGGGGGAGGAAATTAATATGGATTCACTTTTGGGTTCCATATACCATTTATGTCTTGCAATTAGAGAGAGTAAAGTTGATTTGGCAAACATTCAGTCTGATCTAACAGAATTTCGGACATGAGTTTATACATCATGCACCCTATTTCGTCAATCTTCCATTTCTTCTATCTTTCATATTGCATGGCCTGCTATTGTCAAAAATTGTGCTAAGAAACCACTTCTTTCCTCCCTCTCATAAAAGTTCCATTGAAGTTTAGTTTTTCAGCTTTGCTCCAACTCATTCCACATGTCTTCCAGTGCCCTGCTGTTTCTCTTACAATCAGGGGTATGCGTATAGCACCCATAAAATAGATTTTGCGGTCCTCCCTGCCTTTCCACTTATTATTACGTAAGAAAATTTGTTACCATCTTCCAGTCTGATACAGAAATTAGGATGTTGTTTTCCTTTTTCCACATGTAATTTAGAGAGCAGATTCACAAACTATACTATTGCTTGCTGAATATTTTGATGTGTTTCTTCTTCTATTAGTAGTTGAATTATTCATTGATTGTTCTTTGTTTTTATAATTATAATGTGTGTCTTTTATGCACAATGAAGTAGTAATCAATATGTGCCTCAACAACGATCCATTTATTGCTTACCCTGGTATTTTTCATCCATGAAATTCAATATTATTCCATGATTTTGCATCTCTTTTTATCTACCCGAGGTTTATCATTGAATATCTTTTCAGATTCTTCTACCTTAATGATAATGTAGGTATGTTATTTCTTTCCTCAAGGATCATAGCAAAGAAGTTTATCTTGAGGTTCGGACAGCATATATCGATACAATGAACAAGGTAATTGTAGAAGAAATCAGTTATTCTTTTAATATCATGCATGGTTTAATTACATGAACCTTTGTGGAAGACATGCCAATTCAAATCCTTGGACAAAATATTACTCATAATATTTGATTATTATTTTGAGTTGTTTCTATGTACGGGAAATTCCTGGTTATCTTGATTTATTTTGACCTGGGAGTTCCAAATCATTGATGCTGGCATGATGCAAGTTGACATACAATGCTAACAATCTACTGCCAGTTGAGCATAACAACTCACGTTGGACTTATCAGACTTATCAGAACACTAAAATTTGACATGACATTGAAGGAGTCCAAAAGTTAGAGCTTGTGTGGGTTACTTCAGTGTGGATTTATCAGACTTATCAGAATACTGTTATTTCTTAAACAAATAACAGAAAAGAAAATAAAAGGCAACAATCTGTAGCATTACATCAGTGTGGGTTCCACAAATCATTCTCGATATTCTCTTGAGTGCCATGAGGGCTCAAAGTATAAAAATGGTCCAAGGGATGATGATTATTTTCCTATTCAAGATACTGGAACATAATACAAAGAACAAATCTTCTACAAGCTTCAAGTCTATGAATATTCTCATGACTTATTTTGGAATGTATATGGCAGTACGTTGTCATTGTCACTATTCCAATGCCTATTCAATTGAAGATGAGAATAAATATTTAGAGTATTTATGGGACCAACAATAATTAGTTTTTGATCTCTTTATAATGATTACTCAGCATGCATTATTTGGCCTTTACATATTGGCTTTTCAACATTCCGCGTGACAATTTTTCATGCATCAATAAAAATTGGTTCCTGTTTTTAAAGGAAAAACATTTGTCTATGAGTGCTGAGTTATTGATGTACTAAAACTAGTATTCATGTTTTTCAGGTTTTGAGTGCACATTTCCGTGCCTACATACAGGCACTAGAGAAACTACAGTTAGACATAGCGACATCTAGTGATCTGATTGGCGTCGAGGCTAGAAGTTCAGGTCTTTTCTTGAGAGGAAGAGAACCACTGAAGAACCGATCTGCTGTTTTTGCACTTGGTGATAGAATAAAGATATTGAAGGTTTGATTACTCTCTTAACTCTTGTAACCTTCTCGATCACGTTATTCTCTTACTCTTGTTTGAATTCTAACTTGTGGCTTCTTTACTCTCGTAGTTCTTCATTTCTTCATTCTTGTTTGAACTAGTATCTGAGTTTTGTTGACCAACTGTTTTTATGTGAAGTTGTGTATTTGTTTTTGGTTAAATTACAAATTTAGGCCTTGAACTTTAAGGATTGTGTCTAATAGGTTTGAATTTTGAGAAGTGTTTGATAAGTTCTTGAACTGTCAATTTTAAGTCTTGACATGCAGACATTTTTCAAAATTAATAGATCTATGGATTTTGTGTATAATGTGACTGAAGCTTTCAAATTTTTCTGTCTAATAATACGTGGATTTAAAATAGGTCAAATAGGTCAAATACCTATTAGACTCAAAATTGAAAGTTTTGGGACTTGCTAGCTTCTATTTTTTTTATTCCTTAGTTTTTAGATTATACTTTCATTTTGATGTACTAGAAATAGATGATTTAAATTATCATCTTTTATTAAAGAAGTGTTTGAACTTAGAACAAACGAGTTTGGGTACATTCACATGTGTTAAATAACATCTGTATATAAGTTTGCATTACTAATTGTTCTTGTTACATGTCCCGGTGTGAACTCCATTCAGGAAGTTGACGAACCTGCACTGATTCCACATATAGCTGAAGCCAGTTCAATTAAGTATCCTTACGAAGTTCTCTTTAGGAGCTTACATAAGCTTCTAATGGACACTGCCTCTTCTGAGTACCTCGCATTTTACTCTTCCTTTGTTTATTATCTTCAGAATGTTATTTGTAGCAAGTTTGTCAATTTTCTAATTAATTCTTTTCACAGGTATAATTTTTGTGATGAATTTTTTGGGGAACAATCTATGTTTTATGAGATCTTTGCGGGTAATTATGATAGAAATCCTTGGCTTATTGTCAGTTAACTATCTGTACAGACGTTATGTTGCAATATGAGTTTGAATATTTTATTACGAGTTTTCACCTTTCAATAAAGTTGTGCTATTGGTCTTATATTCCTTTTTCTTTTTCAAATTTATAATGCATATTAATGCAAAAGCATCATTTTTTTTACTTTTATTCTAAGGAAAAGATATGGAATGAAAGATACTTTATTTTCTATTATTTATTTGGTGTGGTTAACATGGTTTGAAATCCGTTCTCAAATAATCAGGTCCTTTTGCTGTCATCGATGAATACTTCAATTCAATTCTTCCAAACAGTTATGATGCAATTGGTCTAATGCTCATGATTCTGATCATTCATCAGCATCAGGTACATGATCTTATCTTAATCTGGTTTTAATTACATGGCTTCTCAATAAACTAAGGAATTGCTTCTAGGCTTTTATTTTAGTTCAATTAGGGAAATAGGCCCTAACTAGAAGATATTGGGAGGAAGATATGTCAAGATGGAGCTTACGATTTAGATCATTTTCTGAAATTTCTAATTATTTAAATTAACTCATCAAGTTGACTTCTTTTTCAGTTTTAAGAGCATGCCTTCCCTGATAATTATGTATTTTAAACTTTAAAGAATTACTTTTTTATTATTATTATTATTATTTTATTTATTTTTAATTTCAAAGGATGAAGTACGTAAGATGTCCCACAATCATTGATTAGATTTTAGAGTTGCATAACTTGTTAGGATATGTTAGATACTTGTTCTAGAAAAGCCTGCTAATGCAACTTGGTTATGACATTTATTTGCGACATATTCAGTTGCTTTTTTAAGATAAGAATCATGTATTCGGTTTTCTATTTGATCTTTTCTCTGCTTTCCAACTTGTTCAATATCTTGCAACACATCTACAACCTCTTTCACTTGGTTGCATCTTTTATTACCTACGATATATCCATTTGCTGACAAAGCTTATATATCCAGCTCATCATGTCACGGAGGCGTATACCTTGCTTGGATTCATATTTAGACAAGGTCTGTGTTTCTTGACAAGTTTAGACATCTGCTTAAATTTCTAGATGTCAGTTACATTATTCTCGATGGTGTTAGTTGATGGACCCCTACGGTTTACATGGTCTATGATCGAGAACCTCCTCTATGTGTGAGCTTTCTATAGTTACTAAAATAACTGCGGAACTGATTTGCTGAATTGGAAATTGAAAGAAGAGAGAATTTTGAACTTCAATGTTTAAATGTTATATTTCTTTCAAATCCAAAGTTGCGTGATAACTGTATTGCTTGCTTATGAACTGCATAACCTGGTTGTTGGATTATCCTAAGCAGGTTAATATTGCTCTTTGGCCTCGTTTTAAGATGGTATTTGACATGCACCTCAGCAGTCTGAGGAATGCAAATGTAAAGACGTTGTGGGAAGATGATGTGCATCCTCATTATGTCATGAGGCGATACGTTGAGTTTACAGCTTCACTTATCCATCTGAATGTTGAATATGGAGATGGACAGGTCAGTCAGAGGCACAATATTGGGACACCTTTACTTTTTTTTTATCAAGTCTTCACTGTCTAACTAGGTTGATACTTATTGTGTATATGCAATGTCATGGTTGCAGCTTGATTTAAACTTGGAGCGGCTAAGAATGGCAATTGATGATTTGCTTATCAAGCTTGCCAAAGCCTTTACAAAAGCTAAATCGCAGACAGTGTTTCTTATAAACAACTATGACATGACAATTTCCGTCTTGAAGGTAGGGTTTGGCTCTCAAGGTCTCTCTTCTAATGAAATCAATGAAGTAAAAAGACAGTAGGTAATGTCAATCCTTTAATTTCACAAAAGCTAGAAAGACAATCCCAAGAGGGTAACCTATCCTCATTATGGCTTGAAGTCTTTTTTCTATTAAATCTGCAGTCGCGCTCCATTTCCTTTTAAAAAAGAAGAATGGTGCTTCCAAGAGTTCATTTGAGAGAAATGGTCTTCACATAAATTTAAAGCCCTCATTAAGAAAATAGAAAGAACTTCTTGGACAAGATTATTTGTTCAAATTTTGCTTTTGGCGGGACAGCACGTGAGTTTGTTCATGGCTCTACAGAATCTCCTTCAATGCGAAATTTTATTGGTGTTACTTTGATTTCAGGAAGCTGGTCCGGAGGGTGGGAAAATTCTGGTGCACTTCGAGGATCTGCTGAAGAGCAACACAGCCTTGTTTGTGGCAAGTAACTTGCTGATTATAATATCCTAGAATGGTTCTAAAATATAGATCGCATTATTGATATTGATATTTGATTGCAGCTGCAGTTTATAGCTAAAGTGGCTTAACCTCCATTCTGTCGTGTTCTTAATGCTTTACTTTTTAATTGAATGAAAAAGATTGGTGATTTGTGTGATGCGGTCCAGCTACCACTAAAGTGTCTGGACCCATCAAAAGATATCAACTGTACCTATTTGATCTGCACATGCCTTCTGCTTCACGCCTTTTTTTTTTTTTTTTTTTTTTTTCTTTTCCATAAAAATATGATGTCCTAGAATGGCTTGTCATTCTTTTCGAGTCATTTAAAGATATAATACCTTCATGCAGGAAGAACTCTTAGCAGAGCATTTCAGTTCACTTATCAAGTTCGTTAAAACCCGTGGCTGTAAGTACTTGAACAAAGTTTATTTTGACTTCTGATCACTCCGTCGGTTATTAAAGTAACGAACTTATCAGAAATTCTCCTTTTCAGCGGAGGACCTAAGTTCTAATTCCGACCGACCAATTACTGTGGCTGAAGTAGAGCCCCTTGTAAAGGACTTTGCGAGCAGATGGAAAGCTGCAATTGAACTGATGCACAAAGATGTCATCACTTCTTTCAGTAATTTCTTGTGTGGAATGGAAATCCTAAGGGCGGCTTTGACTCAACTCCTCCTTTATTACACAAGACTCACGGATTGTATAAAGAGGATCGTTGGTGGCTCCGCTCTAAACAAGGATCTAGTGTCCATTTCTTCAATTATGTATGAAATTAGGAAATATTCAAGAACTTTTTAAAGTTGAGGAATCAGAACTAAGAGCAAGAAATGAAGATAGCATAATGTGTAAGCAAAAGCAGAAGCCAAAATCAGTACCTTCTTTTCTGAGCTTTCTTTTTGTGCATCACATTTCCATTCACAAAATGTTAAAGTGCTAGTATTCTTATTGCAGGCACCAATGCAGCCGTGTTCGTGTTCGTGTTCGTGTTCGTGTTCGTGTTCGTGTTCGTGTTCGTGTTCAGTAATGTACAACTGCTTTCCTTTTCAGTTCTTCGGAAAATCTCTGGTCGATCTCGAGGTTGTGTTGTGCCTTCACTCATCTATCACATTTCAGTGCCAAGGCATTATCATTAGTTAATTTGCTGTGTACAACTTACCATGGAACCTAATACACAACCCTTTCCCCTAAATCATCACCCCCACCAGAAAATCGTAGCTGGTGTATCACATTTTGTTGTAAGATTGTGTTCCAAATTAGAGGAAAAATAGAAACAATGGCTTTATATTGGGGTCCTAAGGTTTTGCCTTGAACTTGGAACGGACAGTCAGTTGGTGCGGACAGGTTAACATTTTATGGTTTTTCTGAGGTGTTACTGTATAATCACACACTTCTGTTTCTCAATGGTACGACATGTCGAGCATTGCTTACTGATTATCATATCATCTTCTTCGGTATACTGTGCCTTCTTTTTCAAGGGGAATCTGTTTTAAAACCACATGTTTTCGATAATCATAGTTTTATCAGATCTCATTGTTCTGGAAATAACAGTGGCAATGGGTCTAGCTAGAGATGAGTCGGGAAGTGTGATCGATCGGTTGAAGCTGAGAAATTGAACCAGGTCTTGATGGGACTGTGTCATGGAAGGAGCAGGGCGTATTTATAGATGCAGCATTCTAAGCTACATTTGAGCTCTCATGATACCATGCAGCAATGAAGCTCTTTCAAGAGATGAAAGATAGGAATTATTAGTTTTAGCTCCTTATGCACCAAGAATTGCAATGAAAAAAGCAATTATCATAGGAAAAAAGCAATTATAAACCTATGATGATTCCTTGGAGATCTATGCTTCAAATAACACATCAAGACAAACCACACTCTGTCGCCACCCACTTCAATTGGAGATCTATGTTTTATTATACTCTTATTGCTTGCTATCATCAATAAATTGTCAGAATATAAAATATAGATGAATATATATGTGTATATATATACTATGATGAACATGTAAGAAATCCATCTTGTGTAATCAAGTAGGCTTTTCCACCCACACTTGTCCTCACTGCCTGATAAAGCTCCACCCAGGAAGAGCTATTGTAATGCAAATCCTGTGTTCCCCACAAGAACGTCGGATTGGGGCTTGCAGGGCACGCAGAAACCAAATCCAACACCGAAGCAGCCGGTTTGAGTGGTTGGGGGAAATTAAATGCTAAATTGTCCACTTTGTGCTCGTAAATTTTGCCGTTTCGATCCACCTTATACCGGGAAGTGCCCTGAAACTCACCCCTGGCCTCCCATGGAACCCTAGGAACGCCCTTCAAGTTCCACCGGATGAGTATCACGTTTTCAGAAGGCTGCCAAATCCTGTACACCTCAATCCCAATCTCCCGGAACAGGATTTTGCCATGAAACCTCAACGCCCAGAATATCAATTTGTACCTCTCAATCCCACTGAACGTGTTCAGAGGATCAGAGAAGGTTATATCGTCCCTGGAAAACCCCAAAAACAATGTAAGACGGCCAAAAAGACGAGGAAATTAGGTCCAGAATCGGAAAAAGAGAGAGAGAGAGAGAGAGAGAGAGAGAAGTACCTGTAGATGTCGTAATTGAGGTCTCTGGCGAAGATTAGAGGAAGGTCCTCGCGAAGAGTCCTGACAGCAAGGCCGAGATTGACATAGAAGTGGTCTCTTGGGTCATCGGAGCGGGAACCGGGGGAAGCAGAAGGAGAGGCGAGAGGAGAGCCCTGGAGCTGAGGCTGAGGGGTGTGGACGCCGGCGAGGGAGACAGAGGAAGAAGAAGAAGAAGAAGAAAAAGCTCTAGGACTGTCTCTGGACTTGGAATGATGAAGGGAGGGAGAAGGGAAGAGATGAGGAAGAAGAAGAGCCATGGGGAGTTAGTACTGTTACTTAGAAGCCTCACAACACTTGCTTTCGTAATCCATGGAGAGAGAGAGAGAGAGGATTTGATTGGAATCAATGCCACCTTTGTGTGTGTGTGTGTGTGTGTGGCTTTAAGCGTGCCCATCTCGCGCCACTCTTCTCCTCAAACATATTTTGCAATGCCCTTTTACCTATATATTTCAAAATTATTCATTCCAAATATACTTTTTTTTTTTATTCATCCACAAGATAATGTATTCAAATTTTTTCAATTCACTTGTTGATATGATTTGATTTGCTCATGAAAAACTTCTCAATTTTTTATTATGTTAATTCAAGCATAATTAAGTAGATAAAGTATCGATTAACGTTCTCCATTCTCCTCTCCTTCAATCGTTTACCTAGATTACAATTTGAGCATAGCTTAGTAATCTAGAAATAGGTTCGATTTGCAACTAAATTTTAAGCAAGTATAAAGATGCAAAAAGGGCTGCCCACCCGCCCTTCAATGCTTTTGCTTAAACTAGAGGAGTGACAACTCACAAACCAGATTGCTTCATATGGCTGTAATTACTTCCATTTGTGAGTTTGAACCAATTTATAAACAATCTCAAACCCCCAACTTAATCAAACCATTTTATTAACTAATTCCCATCTCTTCTTTTCCCAAGTTTCAATTTTTGTGATCAAATCCACCCACCGCCATGGAAGCTCCAGAAGACTTCAGCTTCCAACCCATCAATGGCGGCTCCACCCCCATTACTGGATCACCTCCCCTATGGGGCCTGCCACAAAAACCAACGGACCGCCATGAGAAAGAAGATGGTGGCTGTAGAAATGTTGGCTCTTCGGAAAAAAGAAGGAATGATAGCGATGAGAAAGAAGATGAGAAGATGGATGTGCTGTGGGAAGACTTCAATGAAGAATTGCTCAAGAATTTGAGTTCCAGATATGGGTCTGGGAGGTTGCCGGAACTGGAATACTCGGAGTCGAAGGAAGCAAAGAAAGACGGCGGAGGGCGCGGCGGCAGTAGTGGGGCACTGCTGTCGGCGAGGATGGCGGGTGTGGTAGTGATGATGAAGGTGCTGAAGAAGATTCTGTTTCTGCATAGCTTTCGCAGGAAGCTCAAAGCTCGGACGTCGTGATTATTGGTGTTTGGAGTTTGGAAAGAAGTGCGTTCTGGGATTTTCTTTTTCCCAATTTTCGGATATATAATGTAAAATATAATATAATTTAGCATCTTAAAATCGAGACTTGTTTTTGTACCAATGGCGTAAGAAATTAGGGGTGTACATGGTCCGAGTCCGGGTTGAAAGGCAGTCTTCGTTGGAGGAAGAGGACAGGAGAAGATGCCGTGAATAAACAAGTGAGAGTGAGAGGAAAGAAGAAAGGGAAAGAAAGATGAATGAAGAGCAATTAGTTACTACAATAAAATTCAAGCTTACGAGGCCTCCTCATCCCTTGGCTTTTGCAAGATCATCGCTTTTTGTCCCCTTTTTCCCCCTTCTGAACTGCCAGAAAGCTTGTTGAATTCCATGGCTACATCAATCAAAATGGCATTGGGTAAGTTTTCTTTGCTAATCCTAGTTAGTTAGCGCAAATGGTAAGTACTACCTACTGGGGGTATCAGTGGATTATGAGCTCTCCACAATTTTCATACTGTATCCTCCTTGACGACGTCTACGTAAATACATATTCGGTTCTCGACACCGACGATCATACTACAAATACGTAAATCTCTGGAAGGAAAGCACATAGACTAAATGCGGGGTGGGTTTCTGTTCTAAGGACCAAGCAGGGCTGAAATTGAGCTTTGGGGAATGAAAATAATAATCGGCTTCATGCTGATGAGGATGAGCTAGTTCAAACATAACATATCAAAGACCAAAAGAAAGTGCTATTTTACATTACTAATATATTGTTAGGTTTATAATTTCTGCTGTGTCCAGTCTAAATACAAGTGAAGGAGAAAGATTTTTGCATGCTTACTGACCTTGAGGCTAATATCAGTTCCCACACATAACCTTGTTTCTAGCTTTGGCAAGAAGATTGAAGACATCAGGGGCAATACGACATCTGTTATGTTTAAAGCTCAGCTTGTCGTTCGCTGTACTGCTGATGTAGTTCGAGAAGAGTGTTGATTTGTTGAAGAACTCTATGGCCCTGAAGGAGGGTTTGGAGATGTTCAACTCTGCAGGTAATGAACTATTCACACAGACATTATAAAAAGGAAGGAAGGAAGGAATGAACCATTAGCGCATATCTCTTTCGACATACCTCTTAGCAGCACGGGAAATCGAGACTTGTGGCCAATATACAGATAGAGTTTTCCTTAAATGTGTGAACTTATTTCCAGCCAATAATAGATACACAGAGACGTGTATCGTATAGTTAGTAATAATTCAAAAATACACTCGAAAACTTGCGCCCAAAATGAGTCAAATGGGATCTTGCAGTTAAGGGATGCACCACAGAGAAATGAGATAGCGAGCAGTTTGGAATGAAACATTCTTCAAATGAACTTCATATTAATCGGGTTGTGAGCATATAGTATTACACAATTCATAATGTCACAGAAATGGTACAAATGAATTTAGAACTCTCTTACCTCCAAATGAAGCAACGAAGAGAAAGTAAAATTCACATTACTAAAACACTACTGCAGCTCCCTGGCCTCCTCCATGAAGATGTCAAGTAATAACTGCATCGTCAACTCTGTGTTTAACAATCTGCTGATATAAGATGTCCAAAAGTTCACAAATCTCAATAGCAAAATTTGGTTTAGGGAGTATATTGACTGGCAGCGTGTCCATCACACCACTGTTGGACCAGGGATATATGTATAAATTCACCAAGCACTCAAGAGGTATATTGCCAAGTGAATTATGTCAAACCGGCTACCATAAAAACATATAACACATTACTCCATTGCCTTTTTCCGAACAGTTCGCTTCTCGTCTGACCTGTGACGAAACAATTTTGCTATTTTTCTTCTCTCACAATCCTGCAAAAAGGGTTGAAGAAAGTGTTAATTTTAGGGTTCCAGATTTATTTTCTTCCCTTTTTAGTTTCCTTCTCTTATGTGACACTAGAGCAATATTTGGACAAGCCACTTGAGGGGATATTCCGCAGATTACTCACCTTGAACATATTAAGATAAAAAGGTTTTCCAGGATTCATCCTTCTTAATTTCTGGTATGTGTATGAAAAACTAAGTTGATCTCGGGGAGTAAATCTCTCAACCTCATTGAACCATAGACAAGAGAACAGATTCGACATAGGAGTGTGGGCCCTAATGATGAAAGATCCTTCGGGCACATCTGCATTTGCCAACAGAAAAAAAAAATTCATGTCAATGACACGCCAGAGCAATAGGGATCTCAATAATAACGTACAAATTACTCCAAAAAAAAAAAAAACAACGAGAAAAAGTTGTTGACAACATACTGCTGGGAAGAAGCTTGTTAATGTCCGATGCATTAAACCTCTTCAATCCATCAGCCTGGTAAAAGGCAAATTGTTGATCTATGATAGTATGGTTATACTTGTTTAATCTCTTATTCTGAGCCACCTCTTCCCATACACAATGTCTGTCGTAGTGATTTGAAATTGCAAATTCATAACCTTTTCGCCACAAGAAGTATTCCAAGATTAGCAGAGGGTCATATTGAAGCCGTAACTTACTATCCAACCAGATTGAGTACCTGAGAGAAGTTTGCAAAAAATTAGACACCAAGTGTTGAATTTTGTTCTCACAAAATAACCAATTATCTAAATTAGAATTCAGAATAACAAATCGAAAACTTTAGGCGAATACCTTCAAAATAGTTCAAGCAAAAAGGAAGGCAGAAATGCGAACCCAATTTTCCAAGTACCGTAATCCCACAATAAATTCCTCAAATTGTTGTTGATTCTAACGTAAATAAGCTATGACCAGAATTTGGAATACATAACAGGAAAATATATTCTCTGCGTTCATGGATACACAAGCCTTTTGTTATCTTAAAACTAAAATTGCAAATTACAAGCCCATTAGGACAAACAACCCACACCTACCCTACAGGAAATCTGAAATGAAAGAGATAAGATGGTTTTTCTCTAATAGAAGAACAGAAAGAAAAGAGTACTGCTACACTGGAAAAATCCCCAGGGGTTCTCTTACTTGGTAGTTTCATTATCAAAAAAATCGTTTCTAACAAGAAATAAATAAAGAAATATACATTCTTACTTCAAAAAAATAAAAACAAAACAAAAAGAGGAAGAAAGGAAGAAAGAACGAAGAACACTCTAAAGCTCACGGTAAGGAGACTAGGCAGCATGTTTAAATATTGTTGTATTCTCACCTTGCGGAAGGAAAAATTCGATGTGCCAATAATTTTGGTATTTTCCCAACTCTTCTCATATCAGTGTACGGTAAATTTTTTACCACAACAATCTTCCATACTCCAATAAAACCCGTCCTATCCACTGTTTGACCTTCTGTTGAAAGAGTCTCCAAGGTAACTTCATCCATAAACATAACAAAGCAGACATTTTTTCTTGAAAAACGAGAAACCTGAAACAAAGGCAAACTGGACTCAACTACTGTCTACCATAACATATGATATGTTCATAAATAATATGAGATTGTTAGGAACATAAAGTCGTAAATCTTTGACTTACATGCATACACAAGCAAAATAGGGAAAGAAGTTCACGAGCAAAGAAGAAGAATATCAATGGAAGAAGCAGAATATAGGAGGCGTAAATAAAGAGAACATTGAGTAAAACTTCATTAAGCTGAAATCTCAAAAAGAACGAATACTCATCTCAAATACTATCTTAGAGAAATAGTCACAAATTTTGTTAAAAGCCGTTAAGCAGCATGGCTTTCCAATTTTGTGATATCACCAATAACATATATAGCATGAGACCATCGTATACAATGCATAATAGTTTGATCATGGATAGGCAGAATTTCTGAAGACAGGAGAAAAAGTACATTGTAGAATCAGAACCTGTCATCTTTCATTTTACATTTTAACTCCTCTATCGGTTGATTAAGAATTAAACGTCGAATGCGAAGTGCTAACTAGAAAGAGAAAGAAATATTATACCGTTTTCCCAGTAGGTGATCTCAGGTGGTCCGAATTCCCAAAAATGCAGGAGATCACGGCGATGTGGCAGCTACTGATATAATTCGAATCATCTTCTGCCAGATCAAAACCTGTACTTGGAAAGCTTTCCGGACCTTTCACAAAGCCACAATTTATCTTTTGATCCTGTGCATAAAATGATGTCTCTCGTTCTTGCAAAGTCTGATGCCCTGCAAATCTAGGCATCCATTTTGTTTGATTGCTTGGCTTTTCTTCTGTCTTGGTGTATTGCAAAGTGAATCTAACAAATTTTTTACTTTCCAAAGGTTCAAGAATTTGTGCAGTAGAGTTCGAGAACTTTATCGCACATGATGAACCTGCCAGTAGAGCATCAAAATATCATTTTACAGAACATTTTATTTCGGATCCTATAACAAAAGTACAAAAGTAAAATGTCATATTCCAGTCATCAATGCATAATACACAAAGCTTACGCATATCAAGATTACTTGTCTGATATGCATATGGAAGAGTTAATCAAACTCCAAATCTAGAAAGAAACTGTTTTATATATGATCCATTAAATCCTCTCATTTTTCACCTAGCAGTACCTGAAAATTTTCGATTCTTTGGCTTCTTTCTCGAATCCATTTTTGACCTCTTTGTATGCTGACCAATAGTGACACCAACATGTTTGGAGCTTTGATTAACCTTATCGGAATTTTGGGAACTCAACGTATAATCCTCATCAAATGAATGGTTGGTAGCCTCAACATTCTCATCATCTTGCTGATACTTGGTTTCTCCATCATGCACATTGAGGGATTTCCCATGGTCATCATTATGGGGTTTTCCATTTTCAACAACATTAAATGATTTCCCGGAATCTTCCTCTGTTAAACCTGCTGCATCAGAATGGTCCCCTTTCTCACGTTCTGTATCATCATCTTCTTCCATAGCAGGATTTTGATTATCACTTCCATGTCCATACTCATCTTCGGTATCGATAATGTCATTCCAGTTTTCCACATCATCGTCATCAGATACCTGGTCGTCTTCATTTCCTTCTTTTTCCAATTGACCTGAGGTCTTTACTGAAGCCTCGTATTCAGCTTCATACTTCCTCAACTCCTTTCGGCCAGCTTCATTATATAGTCCACTGTCTTTCCTGTCTAAACTGTTTTGAGAATGTTCAAGGGATGGTTCTCTGTGGCCCTCACTTACTTTTGCTGGAACGTCACCCTTTTCAGTAGCCTTTTTGGTAGTACTCCTATGTTCCACCACATCCTCATTGTAATCTTGGTCCCTTCTCCTATCATCACCATCCCAATACCTCGAATCACGCCCATGCACAACTAACCCTTTACCAAACCTGACCTTGGTTGTCTCTGTCCGAGTAACATTTGCAAGAAAATCAGGGTCGTTCTTGAAGTCATCATCCTCTACGTTAGAGTTACTAATCTCTGCATCAATGCATTATCAATCAGTTAAAGGCTACCTAGATTTACAAGGACTTCTATAACCAGAGAATAAACAGAAATCAACCCAATGACGAAAACAAAACAATCACATCAGCAAAATACGAGGGTAAACAAACAGACCACCATTCAAAACATTTGACATTCGGATTACACATTAATTCTCTGCAACAAACACATTCTAGATTGGGGGAGGTGGGCAAATAGTTATTTCAAAGGGACCAATAGGTATTCAAGTCAGGGGGGAAATAGAAAGGCTCGCTAAATGCATGAGGACCAACTGATATCATTACCAATGGAAGATTGAGCTAAACCCATTGAACTAGAAGAAGTAAATTTCTACATCCCAAACATTCCAATTCCAAATCCGTACTGTATGTTGCATTCTCTCTCCGCCAGAAACTCAAAAACAAGAAAGGATAAAGTAAAACTGACCTTTGGTGTCTCTCAATAAATAGTAATAAGCTAAGACGGTAGCGACAAGAACAAGAGAGAGCACAAAGATAATCGCCCCAATTGAGATCCCTCTGCCTTTATCGGAGCGAGCTGACCTACGAGCCCTAGCCTGTTTATACGGCGCAGAACGAATTCCCACCGCAACGTGATCGGCAACGCCATTGTTGGTGGAATGGAACGGTGGTCCATTTCTGTCCGTCCCCGACTGCCTGTACTGAGCCATTTGCATATTCAATCATCCAACCCCAGCAAGCAAACGCTCCTCTTACTCGAAAAAGAAAGAGTGGAAGTTCATTCGATTCTGCCCAAATCGGTCTGACAAAGGAGATCACAAGAAACAGGAGAAATGGAGTATCACGAGTAACTCGACAGATCTGAGATTTGAGAGTATGATTAAAGAATGGGATTTTCAGATTGAAGAGTTAATAAGAATTAAGAATTTCTGGTGTTTATCCATGGCGGAAGATAGAAAGAGAGAGAGAGACAATGAGGTAGATAACCGAACTCTGCAATCGTCCATCCACGAGGGACTCGTCCAGCATTGAATCAAAACTCAAAATCATCCAAATCTGCACACGAAATTTTCAAAAACATTACGCTAAATAACCACAATAAAATATTAGGTAGATTCTTTTTAATGCATGATTACCAATTAGATCACAAATTCATGGTTGTTGAACTCTATAAATTTTCTCCTTCGACTTCCTATCTTTAAATCTTAAAAAGGTTTATTAAATACAAAATTAGAAGATTATTCATTTATTACACAACTTTAAAATCAATACAATTTTCTAAATTTACATTTACACATTACATTAATACATTTTTTAATAAAATATTTTTAATATCTAAACCAAAATTAAAAATTTTATTTATTTTTTAAAACATCGCTTAAAATAAAATGTTAATTGTTTTATTTAAAACAAATATTTTTAATAATTAATTTAGCTCCAAAAAAAAAAACTGAAAAGAAAACGAAAAGAAAGGAGCGGCGGAGGCAAACACGGCTATAGGCTGCAAGCAAAGGACAAGAAGTTTGCTCTCTCAGTCTCGGCCAATCTGTGGCTCGCATCGTCCTAATTCTCGCAGTGGGTGACGTTTCTTCTTCAACCACCGCTGCACAACCACAACTCTATACGCTTCACTTCGATTCCCTCTGCGAGCAATTCGCCACCAAGCTCCCTCAAATTTCAGGTTCTTCCTCTAATTTCATCTCTATGCTCCGTTTGCAACTCTTTGAAGAATTTTGAATCCTTGTTTCGTTCATATAACGAAGTAGGTATCTTAATTGGATATGTTAACTGCTCCTTTTTCGCATTCGGTTTTGATCGAAATTCCAATCTCGAAGGAACCTCTTTGCTCGTGTCACTCACACACAATTCAATTCAATTCAACTCAATTAAGAGAATAGTCAGATATAAGCGCTCGAGCTCCTCCTGTTATGAACTGCAAGTTTATCTTTGTATACAATGGCGATACTGCCTTATTGCCGATGATATGATCCATTTCTCTTGGAGAAGAAAGACATTGGTTGAAAATTTTGCTGCATGATATAGTCATAAAACATAGTGTTCACATTGCATATTTGCATAATTCTAGTGCACTGTTTGGAAGATCACATCATGTCGTACAGCAACATCTTTCTGTTTATGCTGGAGTATTCGCTAGGAGTTGTTGCCTCTACTCTGCCAACTCCACGAACAAAATTTTGATCATGGCTACCTTTTGACGACTGGCAGTCAAAAAGAAGGAATTATAGTTTATTTTTTACTTCAACATGTGTGGTAGGATTGAAGTTTCTGCCCTTAAGAATTGCTTCACGTTTATTTGAAATTGTTCAACATCATGGATCATTTGAGATTCCTTAACATTTGCATGTTCATGCAATTCCATAACTGACGGAAATGGGCTGTAGAGCATGGTCTAATTACTGACTTGAGTGGTTGTTTGTTTTTTCGATTTGTGTAACTGTATGTGTATTCTATGGAATGAGGCACTAACCACTTTGTCCGTACTGGTGGAAAAACCTCGATGATCAATTCAGCAGTTTTCTTATCTTTTTCAATGAAATATGTAGTTCACCACGTACAAATTTGTCTTGATAGATTATTTTATCTATTATTGTGGATTCAATGCGTAGGAACGTTTCTATTTATCTCCCATCTTGATGGTGCATTTTTTCTCGAGGGGATGTTGGTATGCCAACATCAGAATGGGAAGCCTAGAAATATAAAGCTTGGGGATAAGATTGCAAGGACTGAGATGTGTGTGGTTGAAGTAACCATGAATGAGTATTAGATGTCTAGAAATAAAGGATATAGTGTCTGATAGGTTAGAACTGGAGAGATATTAGTATAATTTGTATCAGAATGGAAAACATAGGAATCAGAAGCTCGTAAGATTGAATTCTTGTTTGAATGACACATGAATGTAATTGAACTTGGTCCCAAAAATCAAGGACTTCATATCAAACGCCTTCTAAGAGGCTTCCGAGGATCTCAACCATCTTTTGCTTCACTTTCCATGTACTAATGTTCTCTTCCATGAATTATTTTCAAAGCTCTATTGTGAGCATGGTCACCAATCTTACATGTGGAATTGACTTTTAAAGAGATCCTAGTTAGCCACCTGTCTACATAGGGCCGCCTATTAATGTTTGATACCATTGTTATTTCGGAAGTTGGAACTTTTGCACTCTTGAATGATTTCACTATATCCTTTAGTTAACATATTTTTGCGAGGTTTTCTATTGTTATATCTATCAGGCATATTTGTAAAGCTTTAAATTTTTGTGAGGTCCTTTTTATATACTCAGTACTTGTCGGATTTTCTTTTGTTCCAATTTCCCATGACTCTCTTGAACTCAGAACTTGGATAAAGTTGACAATCCTAAGTGAGCTCAGACTGAGACATGATTTTGCATGGAAATTCATCTACTAGCTCGTTGATAAAAATTTTATTGGTAGTACGGTTATTTCAAAATACTAATGTTGGAAGGTAACTGTAAGTTGGAAACTGTGCCTTTGATAGAACAATTATCTTTGTTGCATTAACTCGCTTGGATCTTCTGCATGCGTGAAGGGAACTCATTGTTGATTCAAAGAAAATGTTTAATCACAATTTAGGAATGGGAGGGATTTTCCGTGTGAGATGAGTCATATGTTATGAATGGTACGTGTATTACTAAACTTGTTAATATGGTACAGGGATGCTAGGAAAATCATTGGTATCTCCTATATCAACAGTTGATTCTGTAACTCGTCTCTGCTTTTCTACTGTGAGTAGCAGCTTTTGTCTCGTCCCATGGAATACTATTGACTTCATACTCTTATTGCTCAATCAATACTTTTATACATTATCTTATAGGGTTTAAATTTATTCTTAAAATCTCATTGCAGCCCTGCACTGGCACCGCCAAATCAGAAGCTGTATGTTCAAATGTGAGTTTCTCCTATCAGCCTGCTAAGTATATGATAATGGATGTGAGGAGACAAAGTCCCTATCCGAGGAAGTGGGAAATCCATTCAACTGCTCAAGTCGAAAGCTTGGTATTAAGTGATGAGGATAAGAAGACATGGGAAGCTTGTCGGCAAGCTCTGTCCACGTTCAGCTTTAGTGATGAGGAGCAAGATAAGATGCTCGGAAAGGCGTTTGGCCACATTCATTCACCCTACTGGGGCGAAGACAGAAAGAAGGAAGTTCCTAATATTGATACCGTAAATGAGATACTGGAATATCTGAGGACACTTGGGCTCTCTAATGACGATCTCTCTAAGCTGCTCAAAAAATTCCCTGAAGTTCTTGGCTGCAATCTTGAGCAGGAGCTGAAAACCAACGTACAATTGTTGGAGAAGGAGTGGGGAATTCAAGGCAAATCACTAAGGAATCTTCTTCTGCGTAATCCCAAGGTATTGGGTTACAATGTTGATTGTAAAGGAGACTGCATTGCAAAATGCACCAGATGCTGGGTTCGATTCTAATCACACTTTCTTTTACACAATTACTTATACCAATAATAACTTGTGCACATGAATCATGTCTGAATTACCAGTTCTCACTTATTTGGGTCATTGTTTTCATGTTCATAAATGCATAAACTGTTCCCTCTCTTTCTCTCTTGAACTTTTTAAAGAGCATATTTGGAAATTGAAAGCTTCCATATTTGTTCTATTTACGTTTGTTTTCATTCTTTTATGAAGAAGAAATTGCTTCCATAACTTCTCAATTCCACGTATATGCTCTAAAAATGATATCAATCCACCTAAATTTCGTGCAAAACCAATATCTTCATGACTTTAGGAAGCAGCATCTCTTTTTGCTTAATTAAGAACTTCTTTTCCCCCCGTTTCTAAATCGGTTCCCTCAATGTTCCTTTTTTTTTTTTTTTTTTTTTCTGCCATCTTTTTGCTTGTACTCATGCACAATAAAAATAATATTCTAAATCAAAATTCTTTACTTTTTAGCAATTCTTTGTAATATTATTCTCTTTTGCTTCATCTTGTTCTTTTCTTTCTTTTCTTTTCTTTTCTTTTTTTATTTCTTTCTTTTACAAGGTTCGAATCTATTGAATATTTTTAAAAGATTAATTAATAAGTTTCGTCATATTTAATAAATTATTTAACTTTAAATTGTAACTTTATAAGCACATTAGACATTTTTTTTTTTAATGGAAGAATTTTTCGGACACTACATTGTAAATTTAGGAACATATTAACACACTCTTAAAATTCAAGACTTATTATGCACAAAATAAATAAGAAAAATAAGAAAATAAAGACATATATTTAATCACTTCATATATTATCAATCACAAAACAAATTACATAATCAACCACCCTTCTGACGAACACAACAAAAGACATAATTCACTGCCCTTATAACGACACAACAAAAGCACCAGTGATATATATATATATATTTTTTAACCACATTTATGAGTATTTAAATTGTCTGAATATCAACGGAAAATAGCATAAAATAGAACCAGCTCCAAACATAAAATGAAAATATGGTAGAAGAAGAGAACAATGGGAATTTAGGGGCACTTGAGCCTATTGCCGTGGGTCCTGAGGCGAGCATAGCAAGGGCAAGCTTGGTGGTTGCCGTAAGTGCCGGGCGGGACGCAGTGGCACCGACTGCAGCAACTTCCGCAAGCCCGCATACATATCTTCTTTCTCCTCACTTTCATGCATCGCCTTGAGCATGCATATTTGCAATCTAATCCAATCCCATCACAGTATAAGTTTCAAATTTTTTATTTTATTTTTTATATTTAACAAGTAAATTGAACTTGTAAAATTCTATTTCTTTTTTTTTTTTTTTTTTTTTTTTTAATATGGTTGGATTACATGACAACTTACTGATTTTTGGAGAATAGATATGCTTTTTGTCGAGAGCTGTCGTGTTGGTCCCTTCATTCACCTGAACTCAACGTCAATATTTGATTATGAACACGATAAACCCGACATTATTAATAAACAATAAAGAATACACAAACTCAAACTTCTATAAACTCGTCAACATTTTTCTATCTATATACCCAAAACAGTATCTCGTCTCGTACAATGTTAAATTACTACTACATGATCAAAATAATTTCAACAACAACAATATTATCTCAAAATTTTGATCCAATGAATGCCAAAACTTGAAAGGTGATGGAAGGGGCAAATGAGAGATGGAGGATACTCACATTAGTGAAAGCCTCTGAAAGACCCTTCAACAGAATATAGAAAGAAAATAAAGTTTATTAATTGGTTACCGGAAAATAAAATATAAAATATTTAAAATATATATATATATATATATATATATATATATATATATAATACCTGCAAGAAAAGGAGAAGGAGAACGAAAGTGCAAAGAACACTGAGTGGCTTCATTTCTGAAGAAGATATCCCCAAATTTTGATGTAGTAGTAAACTGCAATGGCTTGCCTTCATGTGTGTGTGTATATATAGACATAAAATGCGTAAATTACATTTTTGTCCTCAATTTTCATACTCGCCATCTTCTTTTTTGGTTTGTGTTACTTTCAGGAAGGTAATTTCATATATTTTTCCTTTTCGGCCTATTGTCTTCCTTTATCTTTATATCACTTTTTTGAACGAGAACTAGTTCGTTCATATATGTTAGGAGCTCATTAATGAGAAGAGACAGTAAAAGGCTTATCTAACTCGTACCGTGATAAATATAAACACAAATGAAGTTCTGAGAGAGTTATACATTAAGCATTGGGAAGATCATGAATAATTTGTTTCAAAAATATCTTTTAATTTTTTTTTTTAATAACTCTTCAATTTAAAAAAAAAATAAATAAAAAAATACCGGTTATAATACCCAAAAAAAAAAAAAAAAAAAAAAACTTTAAAGGCTAATTAACACCTTGTAAAGGTATATTTAAATTTTTTTAAAAAATTTAAATATATTTTTGGTTTTTTTTAAATATTAATGAAATTTTTTTAAAATTCAAACAGAAAACTAACCCTAAGTATATTTTTTTAGTATTTTTGTTAAGATAAAATATAAAATATAAAAATATTTTGATTAATTTAGCTCTATTTAAAAAGAAACCACTAAAAAAATTAATTTAATTTGAGGGATAAATACTATACACATTAGAAAAAAAAATGAAAATATAAAGAAAAAAGGTTTTCCACGTGGAAAATTATGATTGAATTGCAAAAAAGGAATGGGTATAGCAATAAAATATTTGTATATTTGAAAATGCAATAATAAAGGGGTTGGATAATAAAGCCATTGATGTCAATATCTTTATAAATTTGTGTTGGCAACTTCACACAAAGTGAGAATAACTTAACAGCTGTGTGTTTGCTCATTCTTTACATCCATCCAAAACCCCAACATACATAAACCAAACCCCAATTACAAGAACCTTCTGCATTTTTTTTTCTTTTATATATATAATTTCAATTTAATCCATATACTTTTAAAATTAATATTTTAACTCTAAAAATTTAAATTTAATTCCAATAAAAACATCATATTCACCGTCAATTTTTGTAATTTTTTTACAATTAAAAATACAAAAAGTGGACAGAAAATTTTTGAATCTATTGAACTTGTATTGTTGAACGAAAAAAAAAATGATAAACGAAACCAATTATTTCTATTTCTTTAAGAGTACATCAATTATTTAAATTAAATTCGAGACAGGAATTAGATTTGAGGAGAGAATTCGGGGGAAAAGTATCTTTGAAAGAGGTGGTAGGGTTGCAGGAATTGGCATGCAAACCAAATTGCTAGCTGTGATGGTGTTGACACTTCTTCACTTATTCAATTTTGGTTCTATCCTTTTGGATGCCTTTTGCCTCCATTTAAATATAAAATTTAAAATGTATTTTTCATGTACATATACATATATATGTATACATATATGTATGTGTGTTATGTATATATACATGTACATATGTATGTTGTCCACCATTGGAATATATATATATATATATATATATATATATATATATATATATATATTTCATTTTAAATTTGGAAATAACTCTATTTTTTCTTATTTTTTAAAAATAAAAATAAATTTATTTATTTATTGGGCTTCTCTATGTGGGCTTGAATTTGATTACTTGGGAGCCCATCCTTTGAACCTAGGCCTCAGGCCCAATGTTCTAACTTGGTTTAAGGATATTAACCAAATTTATAGTTTTTATAATTTATTATTTAAAATCATCTCTAAATTTGTAATTATAATTTTAACCGACATAATTAGTGAAATTTGCCCGGAAGTAAAACATTGTTCATATTTAGAAAAGAAATAAAAAAAAAAAAAAAACTAAGCAAAATGATTTTGCACTTACGGTGGCCAACGGCAAGCGGCTTCGAATCCCACCAATCGACGGACGGACGGACAGACGCCGGGATCCTGGAACCGCCATATCTGTAAACTCAGAGACTCTTCAGACCTTCCGTGAAGAAAAACCCTAAACTCATCGGAGTTGAAGTTAAATCAATGGAGGCGTCGCCGGCGTCTTCTGAGGGTTCCTCGCGAGAGGTTCAATGCATCGGAAAACTGGAAATAGTGAGGCCAAAACCTGCCAGTGGTTTTCTCTGCGGCTCTATCCCCGTTCCCACTGATAAGGAATTCCATGCCTTCTATTCTGCTCTAGTTCCTTCGCGCCAAACGTATTAACCTTCTTTTTCCCTCGTTATCTGTTCATTCTTCTATTCCTCATCACAATCATGCGAGCTTCTTGTCTCTTATAAAAAAAAAAGAAAACAATCATGCGAGCTTCTTTCTTATTGCTTAATTTTTTGAGTGAATTTATCTTAATTTGGGTTTATGGTCGGTTTTGTTTGTGAAAGCGTGACAGCTCCGAGGTATCGAGTGCTTCCGACCGAGACAGATCTCAATTTACCTCCACTTCCTTCAAACTCCCATGAGAAGATTCTCCCGATTGGGGCACTCCAGTCGAAGGACGCCGGAGGTTTGTTTCTGCCGTTTATGAGTTGTGCTAATATTTTTGCTGATATAGCGCATTGCTGGAGCATAGCTAGAACCTAAATGGTTTAACGATCTGGCCTGTGGCAAATATAAATGAACTTATTGTGTTGGCGCTAGACATCTGTTTAGTTTGATATAGTCGCCCTGCGCCATTCTAAATGGAGGCAGACAAGTGCAACTTAAATAGCAATGTGGTTGCAATTCGTATTCTTCCGTTCTCCTTTTGTTTAGAATAGTTATGCCTTTTTCATGTTAGAACTTGTTACGTCTGCAGACTTTTGTTTTGTTGGAGTTTCCGTTCCATTC